>NW_007256482.1:175015-254323 GCF_000164805.1 Carlito syrichta | reverse complement strand
GCCGAGCTCCGTATGAAGAGCAGGCTGTGTTGCTGGGGTCCGTAGCCCTCCGGGGGCGAGAGTCAGAGATCTCCTTTGCAGAGGGCTTCACTGACCACTTTGCCCCGTCGCCATCTTGCCTCTTCCTCCGGTTTGGAAGTTTAATTTACATTTCAGGAATAGTGTTAGCTCCAATCCAAATGGTGGAGGGGAGAAGATGAGTGATTATCCGAACTTTCTCAAAAATAAATAAAACCTGCAAAAGGGAAATAGTTTGGAGGCACTGCTTTGCAAAGATTTGCATTCCTTTATCACATATTAAATATTTAAAATATGTCTTCTGACAAGTAGCTTTAAAGGGGAGAGAGCCATTGTTCCTTTACTTCTGAAGAACTGTAATTTTTTAAATGGGAGAAAAATGAAACTACACATAAAATATTTAAAAAAGAATATGGGATCATAAAAAATTTCATGCATCATTAGTAGGAATATAAAATGTACAAGTAGTAAGCAAAAAAATTGGCAACTTTTTTTATCGGTATTTTTAATTTTGATATTGTGGGGTACAGTTAAGGATTAGGTATACAAATGTGCTTCATTCAGGCCTCCTTGTTGATAACTGGTGTCTCCCCATCTCCAGACAGATGTTTACTGCCATCAGTTCCACCCCCCCATAGTTTCTCAACACTGTCAGTCATTTTCTTATGGTAGTGCGTTGGATGATCAAGGTCCACTATAGGAGTGAGAATATGTGGTACTCAGATCTTTGTTTCTGTGAGAGGTCACTCAGTATTATAGACTCTAGCTCCATCCAGGTTGCTGCAAAATTCATGATTTTGTTCTTTTTTATGGCTGCATAGTATTCCATCGTGTATATGTACCACATTTTTTTAATCCAGTCCTCCTTTGATGGACAGCGTGGTTGGTTCCAGGTTCTTGCTATTGTGAACAATGCTGCTATAAGCATTCGCATGCAGGTATCTTTTTAATAGAGTGATTTGAGTTCTTCAGGGTATATTCCCAGTAGGGGGATTGCAGGGTCATATGGGAGGTTGATGTTTAGAGCTTTTAGGAATCACCACACTGCTTTCCACAGAGGTTGCACTAGTTTACACTCCCACCAACAGTGTAGAAGTGTTCCCTTTTTGCCACACCCTCTCCAGCATCTGTTATTTTTTGAGTTGTTGATAATTACCATTCTGACTGGAGTTAGATGGTATCTCAGTGTGGTTTTGATTTGCATCTCCCTGATGATTAATGAGGTTGAGCATTTCTTCATGTGTCTGTTGGCTGCTGGGATGTCTTCCTTTGTGAAGTGTTTGTTCATATCTTTTGCCCTCTTTATAATGGGGTTGTTTGTTTTTTTCTTTTCAGCATGTTTGAGTTCCTTGTAGATCCAGGATGTTAAGCCTTTGTCAGACCTGGAGTTGGCAAATACTTTTTCCCAGTCTGTAGGCTGTCTTCCTACTCTCTTGATGGTTTATTTGGCTTTGCAGAAGCTTGTCAGTTTAATGAGGTCCCACTTGTCTACCTTATCCCTTATGGCCTGTGGATTTTGAATTTTGTTCAGGAATTGGATGCCAGTTCCAATTTCCATGAGGGTATGTCCTTCATTTTCTAAGGTTCTTATGGTTTGAGGTTTTATATTTAGGTCCCTGATCCATTTGGAGTTAATTTTTGTGTATGGGGATAGATAGGGGTAGTGTTTCAATCTTCTGCATGTGGTCAGCCAGTTTTCCCAGCACCGTTTACCGAATAGGTTCTCCTCTCCCCAGTGGTAGGTGGTGGAGGCTTTTTCGAAGATGAGTTGGTTGAGAAATTGAGGTCTTGCCTCTGGAATCTCAATTCTATCCCATTGGTCTATATGCCTGTTCCTATACCAATACCAAGCTGTTTTGATGATTGTAGCTTTATAGTAAAATTTGAAGTCTCGTAATGTGATACCACCTGCTTTGTTTTTTTTTGCTGATGATTGTTCTGGCTATTCTTGGTCGTTTGTGTTTCCATATGAATTCCTATGTTGTTTTTTCTATGTCTGAGAAGAATGTTGCTGGTAATTTGATTGATATTGCATTGAATCTGTAGATTGCCTTAGGTAAGATGGACATCTTCACAATGTTGATTCTTCCAATCCATGAGCATGGGATATTTTTCCTTGTTTGTGTCATCTTTGATTTCTTTGAGCAGAGTTTTGTAGTTTTCGTTGTAAATGTCTTTCACGTCTCTGGTTAGGAAGATGCCAAGGTATTTAATTTTTTTTGTGGCTATTGTGAGTGGAATTGTGCTTCTTATTTGGGTTTCTGTTTGTTTATTATTGGTGAAAAGAAATGCGATTGTCTTTTGCACATTTATTTTATATCCTGAGACTTTGCTGAAGGCCTTTATCAGTGTAAGGGGGGTTTTTGAAAGATTCTCTTGGGTTTTCAAGGTATATGATCATGTCATCTGCAAAGAGAGATAATTTGACTTCCTCTTTTCCTATTTGGATACCCCTGATTGCCTTCTCTTCTCTGATTGCTTGAGCCAGGACTTCCAATACTATATTGAACAGGAGGGGTGAGAGTGGGCATCCTTGTCTTGTCCCAGTTTTCAGGGGAAATGCTTCCAATTTTTGTCTGTTTAGGAGTATGCTGGCTGTGGGTTTCTCATAGATGGCTTTTACTACTTTGAAGTATGTTCCCTGTATGCCTAGATGTTCGAGGGTTTTTATCAAGAAGGGGTGCTGGATTGTATCAAAAGCTTTTTCTGCATCTAATGATATAATCATGTGGTTTTTGTTTTGACATCTGTTGAAGTATTTAATTACATTTATTGTTTTATGAATGTTGAACCAGCCTTGTGTCTCAGGGATGAATCCTACTTGGTCACAATGGATGATTTTTGAGATGTGTTGTTGAATCCGGTTTGCTAGGATCTTTTTGAGAATTTTAGCATCTATATTCATCAAATATATTGACCTGTAGTTCTCTTTTTTTGTTGGATCTTTACCTGGCTTGGGTATCAATATGATGTTAACTTCATAAAATGATTTGGGGAGGGTTCCATCTTTCTCAATCGCCTGAAATAGCTTCAGTAGGATTGGAATCACTTCCTTCTTAAATTTCTTGTAGGATTCTGCTGGAAAGCCATCTGGTCCGGGGCTTTTTTTGTAGGTAGTTTTCTTATTACATAGTCAATTTCCTTGATTGTTATTGGTCTTTTTAGGGTCTCAATTTCTTCTTGTTTCAACCGAGGCAGGTTGTGTGATGACAGAAAGTCCTCCATTTCCTTGAGGTTTTCAAGATTGTTTCCATACAAGTGTACATAGTAGTCTCTGATGA
Source organism: Carlito syrichta (assembly GCF_000164805.1). Classification (NCBI taxonomy): domain Eukaryota; kingdom Metazoa; phylum Chordata; class Mammalia; order Primates; family Tarsiidae; genus Carlito; species Carlito syrichta. The sequence continues at coordinate 251,024 of NW_007256482.1, read as the reverse complement.
TCTTTTGTATTTCTTCAGGGTCAGATGTGATTTCATCTTTTGTGTTTCTGATTGTGCTTATTTGGGTTTTTTCTTTCTTTTTCTTGGTCAGCCTATCTAGGGCACCATCAATCTTGTTTATCTTTTCGAAGAACCAGCTTTTTGTTTATTTTTTGTTTATTTTTTGTTTATTTTTTGTATTGTCTTTTTGTCTTCTATGTCCTGGATTTGGGCTTTTATTTTGGTGATCTGGATTCTTCTGCTGAAATTAGGGTTTTTGTGATCTTGCTTTTCTAGCTTCCTTAGGTGGCCTGTTAGGCTATTAATTTGTGCTCCTTCCATTTTCTTCATGTGTGTTTGTAGGGATATAAATTCCCCTCTTACTACAGCTTTTAAGGCGTCCCAGAGATTTTGGTAAGATGTTTCTTCATTTTCATTTGTTTCCAGGTATCTTTTGATCTCCGTTTTGATTTCATCATTGATCCAGGAGTTGTTTAGTGTCCATGTCTTTGTGGGTTTTGGGGGGACCTTGTTGGTGTCAATGTTTATTTTTATTCCACTGTGGTCCGAGAAGGTGCATGGTAGAATTTCGGTCTTTTAAAATTTGCTTATGCTTGATTTATGGCTGATAATGTGGTTGATCTTGGAATACATTCCATGTGGTGATGAGTAGAATGTGTATTCTCTGTTCTTTGGATGGAGTTTTGTAGGTATCAATTAAGTCCATTTGTTCCAGAGTCACATTGAGGTTCCGAATCTCGTTGCTGATTTTTTGTCCCGATGATCTGTCAAGGGTTGTAAGTGGAGTATTAAAGTCCCCAGTTATGATGGTGTTAGAGTCAATATCTTTCTTTAGTTTTCCTAGGAGTTGCTTTATAAAAGTTGTTGCACCTATGTTAGGTGCATATATGGTTAGGATAGATATTTCTTGTTAATGGAGTGAGCCTTTTATCATTATGTAGTGGCTCTCTGTATCTTTTTTAATTTTTGATAGCTTAAATGGTATTTTGTCTGAAATTAGGATCATGACTCCTCCTTTCTTTTGTGTTCCATTCACCTGGAAATTTGTTTCCCATCCTCTTACTTTGAGTCTGTGCATGTCCTTTCTAGTGAGATGGGTCTCTTGAAGCAGTATGTTGTTGCCTGGTGATATTTTATCCATTTTGCCATTCTATGTCTTTTCAGTGGTGCATTTAGTCCATTCACATTCAGGCTAATTATTGAAATGTGAGAGTTCATCCCTAACATACAGTTCTTTTAGAGTTGTTCTTCCACTAGGGTTATTGCCTTTCTTTTGTTTTGAGGTTGGTTCATATGTATTTTATTCTTTTTCCTGTACTCTTGTGAAAAATATTGCTCTTTTTCCCCCCTTTTCTTCTGTTTTTAGTGATTTCTTAACTGTTTCCTGTAGAGGTGTTCTGGTGGCAGTGTAAGTTCTTAGGGATTGGATATATGGGAAAGATTTTAATTCTCCCTTGCTGATGAAGCTTAATCTGACAGGGTAGGTTATTCTTGGTTGAAATTGTTTATCTTTTAGGACTTTGAAGATAGGGCTCCAAGCTCTCCTAGCCTGCAGGGTTTCTGTAGATAAATCTGCTGCTATTCTAATTGGTTTTCCATGGTAGGTAATCTGATCTTTTTCTCTTGCTGCCTTTAGGATTTTTTCTTTTATGCCTACTTTGTTTAGGTGAATTATTGTGTCTAGGAGTTGGTTTTCTCATTTTTTGTCTTGCAGAGGTTCTGTGGATCTCTTGTGTTTGAATTTCTGTATAGTGATTCGATAAGGAAGTTTTCTTGAATGATCTCATGGAAGGTTTGTTCCAATGTGGTCTCTGTCTCTCTTTCTGCCTCAGGCAGATCAATTACTCTTAGGTTAGGCCTCTTGAGGTAATTGCTTATCTCTTGAAGGTTTTTTCCTGTCTTTTTTGAGCTTGTTTTCTGTGTTTTTGAGAGTTTGGGTTATTTCTATATTTTGGTCCTCAAGTTCTGAGATTCTTTCTTCTGCTTGGGTAATTCTGCTTTCCATGCTTATCAGTTCATTGTTTATTTCATTCACAGTATTCTTTATTACTGTTATCTCAGGTATCAGCTCCTTTCTAGTTTCTTCTTGAGTCTCCTCAATTCTTTTTAATCTCTCCATTAATATCTTGATGTCTAGGGTTGTATTTTGAGACCATTCATTCTGGGTGGGACTTTTCGTTGTATGCATTCCAAAGTCACTTTTCTCAGTGTCTGCCCTCCCAGGAGTCTGGGAGAGACCCATATTCTTCTTTTGGTTTTTCTTCATTTGTTTAGATTTTTCTCTCTTGTCCCTTAGTGGATCAAGTTCCTGAGATCTAATCTCTATCCTCTCTCCTCTGTTTCTGTTGCAGGCAGTTAGCTTGTTGCCTGGGAGATCTGTGTCCTGAATTTTCTTTTTCTTTTTTCTTTTTTTTTGAGTTGGAGTCTCACTCTGCCAACCAGACTGGAGTGCAGTGGCCACTCCCAGTCACTGCAGCCTTGACCTGCTGGGCTCCAGTGATTCTTCTTCCTCAGCTTTCCAAGTAGCTGGAACTACAGGCACGTACTACCATGCCCGGCTAATTTTTTTGATTTATTATAGAGATGAGGTCTCACCAAGTTGTCCATGCAGGTCTTGAACCCACGGTCTCAGCAATCCACTCACCTCAGCCTCCCAAGGTATGGGGTTACAGGCTGAGCCACTGAGCCCAGCTCTCCTGAATTTTCTAAGGTTCTTATAGTTTGAGGTTTTACGTTTAGGTCTTTGATCCATTTAGAGTTAGTTTTTGTGTATGGTGATAGGTAGTGGTCTTGTTTTAATCTTCTGCTTGTGGTCAGCCAATTTTCCCATCACCATTTACTGAATAGGTTCTCCTTTCCCCAGTGGTTGGTGGTGGAGGCTTTGTCAAAGATGTGTGGTTGAGACATTGAGGTTTTGCTTCTGGAATTTCTTTCCTATTCCACTGGTCCAGTGTCTGTTCTTGTACTAATACCAGGCTGTTTTGATTATTGTAGTTTATAATAAAGCTTAAAGTCTGGAAGCGTGATGCCTCCAACTTTGTGGTTTGTTTTTTTTTTTTTTTTTTGCTGAGGATTGTTTTAACTATTAGTGGTCATTTATGTTTCCATATGAATTTCCATATTGCTGTTTTCAGGTCAGACAAGAATGCTGCTGGTAATTTTTTTTTTTTTTTTTTTTTGAGTTGGAGTCTCACTCTGTCGCCCAGACTGGAGTGCAGTGGCCGCTCCCGGCCACCACAATCTCGCCTGCTGGGCTCCGGCGATCCTTCCACCTCAGCCTTCCAAGTAGCTGGAATTACAGGCATGCGCTACCACGCCCGGCTGATTTTTTATTTATTGTAGAGATGAGGTCTCGCTGCCCAGGCGGGTCTCGAACCCGCGGGCTCAGGCAATCCACTCACCTCAGCCTCCCAAAGGCGCGGGATTACAGGCTGAGCCACCAAGCCCGGCTTGCTGCTGGTAATTTAATGGATATTATGTTAAGTCTGTAGATCGCTTCCTTTTGGATTTTTCACTTCCTTTTTCAGATGTGTGTATGATTACACCCTATTTAGGATTTTGGAAGAAAAATTTTTCATAAAAAGCTAGAAGAAACTTCCCTTTTCAAAACTAAAGATGAATGCGGGCCTACCTTATTAAGTATGAGTTTTAAAGACATGGCATCTTAAAACTTTAAACATCTGTAGGAATAGCCCAGGACCAATTTGTTGGAGTCTTACCAGTGATGGGTGCTGTGTATTGTCTAGCATCTATGTCATGGTGAGTAGTTTGGCACGCTCAGTCTACCTCTTATCCCACAAGGCTGAATGGTGGCCATGTTCCTGGCTCCTGAGGCCAGCAGATAAGGAGCAATGTGTGTGAGCTGCAGTGGCACAAACTGCCCTTATGTAGACCTTTGAAGCATAAATATATATGTTTCTCATCATTCTTATGATATTTATTTATTTGTCCATTCCCTCTGTATGTACCTGGTGTCCTGAAACTGCCAACTATTTGCTTCACCCCAGCTGCCTCCTTGACCTTGACCTTGGCATCAGTGACTCTCTTGGACTCCTCAGCTCTGACTACTACCTTGATCCAGCCTCTTTGTCTCTGACCCTGCAGGTGGACACTTTTTCAACCCCAACTGATTCTTTGTCTCTAGCCTTGATGGTCCTGTCATTCATGGATGCCTCAAGGAAAGGGAAAAAAAGGAAAGGAAAACTTATAATTTTTTTTTGAGTTGGAGTCTCACTCCCTTGCCCAGGTTGGAGTGCAGTGGCACTCTCACGGTCCACTCACCTCAGCCTCCCAAAGTGCTGGGATTACAGGCTGAGTCACTGAGCCAGGTCAAATTTATAATTTTAAAACATTATAAATATGTGGTTTTAAGTCTAAGCATATGTTACTCACTATTCCCTTTGTTTAAATTTATCATGGATGCATCTCTATCTTCAAGAGTGAAATTATCAAAGTGTCAGCTGTGAAGTTATTGGACACTCTGCCTTGAGTAGAATGAGGTTTCTGTAGATATGAGGATAGCTGACATTTCGTCTTCTCTGTCATTACTCCGCTGGTTTGGAAACATCTCCTATAGGAAATCATCTTCCATAGTCATCACCTACTGAAAAGGCCAACATCTTGCCATCCTCGTTTCCTTTTTTGCTCCTTTTGCTTTCATTTTTACATGTTTTAAGTTTCTATATAAGTGTTTATTTGTATACAAAGCATATTTTCTTTTAGTTAAATTTATTTATTTTGATCAAAGTGATTCCCTCCTGCTGTGGTTGTTCAAACTGATTGTGTTTCACAAGCAAACACTTCTAAAGTCTCAGTGGCTTGACCCAGAGAAAGTTTATTTTTTTGCTCACTGAATATTCAGTACAGGAGGAATCTGTTCATCTAAGACACTTAGGGACCTAGGCTCAGTGTGCTCCATCTCAATGCATTTGTCCACAACACTGTTGTAGGAGGAGGGAATGTGGCTAATTGCTCACTGGCTCTTCACATCTGCCATAGAGCGACCAACATCACCCTGTTCTTATCTGATGGGCCAAAGCAAGTCACATAGATATGTTGGGCTTCGAAGGGGATGGGGAAGTGCAGTCTTAAGAACTGGAGTATTTGGAAATAACCCTAATGACAACCCTACCTTCCATGCTGTGTAGCAATGAGTCTCATGCCATCAATTCTTAGTGATAACAGTGAGAGTCAATCTACTTTCTCATATAAAAACATGAAGCTGACATTTCTTTCCAGACATCTGGGAGAACGAATATTGTTCTTGACCAAATTCCAAGTTATTTTCACTTACGAGTTAGACATACTGTGACCTCTTTTTATTGCACATTTCTTCCACACTGGCATTTTACCTGCATTCTCTCTGGTAAAAGCCTTCTCTTAGGCCTGGAGGCTTGTCACTTTCTTCTTTGTCTTGTAGAGTTCACAATCTTTTTTTTTTTTTTTTTTTTTAGTAGCCCTTCATTCTAATATCCTAGGGTACAGTCCAGGAAAATATCTTCTTCTGTTTGTTATCAGTTGTTCACTTCCCATAGCCTTCTTTCTATCTCAAAGTACTTTGCTGTAGGTGGAAGAAAGTCTCCTAATAAGAACTTCTAAGTTAAAAATTGTGTACCACTTCCTGGCTAGTGTGCCATGTGTTTCCATGTGAGTCAGCAGAAGTGAATAATTATGACTAGATCTAGTGGCTTTTGGCAGGTTATTGCAAAATATTAGTGGTAATGACAATACAAATAATGATCCACTGTATCTGTATAGACACAAATAGTTTTAACCACATGAGATTTCATTTGGTTTTCATTCATGATGCAGATTTCAGATGAAAATATTACAGGCCACCACTCTTTTGTTTATTTGTTTTTGTGTTTTAAGTTTGAGGAAGATGAGTTTTTCATTTTGTCTTTAGGGAGGACTGGAGTGGGAGAGACCACAATGATTAACACCCTTTGTCCATTAGGACCTCTTTACTGTTGGGAAATCTCTATTCTGTCAAGGACTACTGATGTAACAGCAAAAAAGACCAGAGACCACCTAATGAGGAAAGCAATGTAATTTAGTCTTTTAATGAGAAGTTATAAGATGTTCTAGGAAGAAGTACTATAAAATTCTACTTAGTTAACATAGGAAATAGCAAGATATATACTTCATTTCTGTATTTTAGCCTTATAAAGGAAAAGGGAATAGAGAGGATGAAGATCACAAGAAAAAGAGTCATATGGACAAAGAAAAGAGGAAAAATAATCTGATAAAGGGGAGAGCTTGCTTATGGAAAAGCACATCAACTCAACCACAGAGAAACCACAAACTCACACCTGTGTGCAATCCACTTCCTTCTGGGCCGGAGAGCTACATACACAGTTGTGATCATGGAGTGCTGTGGAGTAGCAGCATCTTCATAGATCCTTCCAAGATATTGCCAGTTATGTTGTGAACACCTTGAGAACAGGAACATCTCATTAAATGTGTGTGAAAGTGAGACATTTTTACCTTGGTAATCCCACACTGCATTTTGGAAAGTTCAGGTATAGTGTAGATGTATTGTTTTAAATACTCACCATGAGGAAATTCAGAGGAGGACCACAATTAGCACATGAATCGGCACTCCCTCACTTTCAGTCACCCCTGTCCCATGCCAAGGTCACTCTTCCTAGGCTGCTCTGATGCATACTCTTCAAAAGCAATTCAGGACAGTGGCCTATGTAATCTAGTTGGGTCTTTTTACATGGCACATAGCATGTTATAGCTTCACACTTGTTTAAACTGTCACTATGATCTGATAAACTACTACTTTTTCATTATATTGGGGAATAAATGAGTAATATAAGTGAATGATAGTAAAACAGTAAAAAATATTAAATAAAGAAGCAGATTTTCATTCTTTAATTCAGCACATATTGGATTGAGGGCCAACTATTTAAGCACTGTGCATTAACAATCAGTAAGGTCAGCATAATATTTGCCCTCATTTAATTTAACATTTTTTGGGAAGGTAACAATAAAATAAACATTAAAGTTTCTGACAGAAAAACACTACTTATTTCACAGGTAAGCACTGATTTTTCCTTTGCCTCTCTCTCATTCCTTTTTTACTCCTTTACTTTTTTTTCCCTCTAATTCAGTTAATAGAGAAAGCTAAGACAAGAACTTATTCCTTTTCATGTAAAAATACCAGGCCAGGCCAGCTCTAGGCAAACATGGCCACTAGTTTCCTATAGGCCTTCTTTCAGCCTTTGCACTAACCAAGACTCCTTTCCAATTCTCTAGACTTCCCTTGAAATGACTTGAAATGCTTCCTCTTTTCACTTTTTCTGAGAACAAAGTTTTAGGGAAGTTCTGGAAAGCTCATGGAAAGTAATTACCTCAAGAAAGAGAGGGAGACATAAACATGTGGCTCATCCAAGGAGCGGCTTCAGATTCTTCCTTTGCTGATGGGATAGGGACAAGGAGATGGCATTTATTGAGAACCTGCTATATTCAAGACATTCTGTTAGGTTCTAAGGGGGCTATAAAGATGAAGAAGGCACAGTCCCTGCTCCCCTAACTTAGTGTATGACTACAATTAGAAAGGAGCACAAAGCAATTAAAGAGGTGTACAGAGGTGGAAGGTTTGGATACCGCTGACTGTTATGTGCTTGGAGAGCTTTATGAAAGAGGTGGCACCCAGGATGACACTGAAAGAGATGTGGGGGTAGCAGAATCAGTCTGGGTAGACTGCTGATGCTGAGCCTTCACTTTGGGACTCTCCAGGCCGACAATGGACTGGCAATGATGGAGCAGAGCATCTCAAGTGGGGGAGTGGGGGGCAGAGGGTGGTGGCACAACTACACTGCAAGAGGTAGGAAAGAATTGAGAGCATTCAGGAGACTCTTGATGTGCCTTGATGAATTGGAATGTGGGGCCTTCATTTGTTGGAAAATGGAAAAAGGAGCTAGATTTTGAGGCAACAGAATATTCAGGAATGCCACAATCAAAATGGTGATTTGGGAAGTTTATTATGGCATCTGTGTTTGGGTTGATTAGAGGTGAGAGAGACACCAGTTAGAAGACAATGCAATTGTTCAGATGTGGATGACAAGAATCCAAACCAAGAAGGTAGAGTGTAGAATGAAAGGAAGGGAGTGATGGGCTCTGTCTTGTAACATGAATGACCCTGGGGTCAATCAGGGGCTTAGTATATGGCCAGAGTGCAAAATGCAGGCAAGGGTGGCTATAGGGCAGTAAGACAAAAGTTTCAAGGTCAGGGAAGTAAAACTGATAATAGACAGTGATGGTTCTTGCTATTCTGAAAATCTGATACAGGGAAGCCATGAACATGTGAGTTACACAAAACGGTGTCATACTGTGGAATTAAAAATATTCCCAAATGCCTCCTGGAATGTAGTTTTCCCTGGATTAATGTGATTTCTGTTGAAAGTGCATATTTATCAGTGGTTTTGCTTTTAAAAGCAGGTAGTTAAAGTTTTTTCCCTTTAAATGTAAAATGATAATTTGATTTAGTCTTTGCAGCTTGAGAACAGGATACAAATGTGGCTGAAAGCAGCAGTTTATATTTTGTGGGTTTGACCATCTCAGAAACTTCACATTTATGAAAAATATTATTACTAGGAAAATAAATTTGAAACCACACTTCAATTCAATGAGAACTGTATAGTGTTTTTCCATTATACTGCTTAAATGCTCCAAAGGGTCTATGCCTCAGAGCAGGGATTTATATTATAACTTTGCTGCATAGGAAAACAGAGGACTCCAAAGTGGATTCTGAAGTGGTTTTCCCTAATCACCTCTGGATTGCTGTTCTTGGAAACCAGCTCTTGGTTTAGCCCAGTGGAGCTTTGGTAAAGAAATTGGCCAGTACTACGCAGCTAGATGATAGCACATAGGCAGCTAAAGCCACAGCTGCTTTTAGCCCCTCACCCAAACAATGAGAAAGTATTTGGGAGTATGAGAGTCTCAGAAAGGTTAATTATATGCTTACACGGTAAAGATTTCCAATTCTCTCAGATCAGCATATTTATTTATTTAGTTTTGATTAATTATCCTGAGATAAAGTCTTCATTCAAGCTAATAAAATGGTCCCAAAATACTTATAAGTTTTTAGCTTGTCAGCTGGAAACCAATGCTCAGCATTCTTCTATATTCATAAGCTGTTAGGCAGTTTGGTGATATGAGGCTTCATGAAGAAACTCATTGCGTTGAGAACGAGGAAGTTGATGGTCCAGTACTCCCTTGCACTTATCAGATGACTCCCAGAGCTGCATTTAGTCCTGGGACCCTCCCTTTAAGACAGGCATACACAGACTAAAGTGTATTTGGAGGCATAAACAGGTAAAGAAGACTTGAAATATGATCGCATGAAGGAAGCTGAGAGGTTGGTCTGGAGAGAAGACTCAACAGCTAATAGTCATGATGTTTCCTGCTGCTGCAGGGAACAGGTGTCAGGTGTCAGGTGCTATAGTTCTGGCTACCTAGCATTAGGGCCCCTTTCCATCCCAGGGGAATCTGCTGTGTGGATATTGGTGACAGGGAGGGTCTTGGCTTCTATGGTGGAAGCTGAAGGATCAGATTTGCCTCTCTCGGGTCACTTGACGCTTGGCATGAACAAGGATACTTAGGCTTCTCCTGGCATCCTGGCATGTTCTTATGTCTGGGGCTTTCCTGCATAGGAAAACAGAGGACTCTAGAGTGGATTCTGAAGTGGTTTTCCCCAATCACCTCTGGATTCCTGTGTTTGAGTCTAGTAGGCACAGGTCACTTGATAAAGTATCTAGAGTCCAATGCCATATCCAGACTGCTCTTGTGAAGTGATGTTGGCAGTATTCTTCACTGCCTGCTTCTCTTGGCTTCTGACCACTTCCCACCTGGTTTTCTCACATTCTAATAGAGAACAGGAATATCGCTTCCTGCTAGATTTTGTGAGCTCCATAATATCTTCAAAATAAGTTCTTTTTTTGCTTAAGTGAGTTGGTGTAGCCTTCTGTTGTTTGCAAACAAAAATCTTGACTGGTACAGTTGTTAAAAACCTGTAATATTTTCTTATTTCCAATAGAAATTCTCTTATTTTTGAAACTATTTACTGATTTTTAAATTTTAATTTGTAATGTAATAATTGTACATGTTTATGGGGTACAGAGTTATATTTCAATATGTGTATACAAATGTGTTATGATCAAAGTAGGGTAATTAAGATATACATAATCTCAAACATTTATCTTGTCTTTGTGTTGGGAACATTAAAACTCCTATCTTCTAGCTTTTTGAAAATGTACAATAAATTATTAACTATAGTCACCCTATGGTGCTATAGAACACTAGAACTTATTTCTCCTATTTGGCTGTAATTTTGTATCCATCAACCAGCCTCTCCTTATGTTCCCCTCCCACCTATACTTCCCAACCTCTAATAACCATAATTCTTCTCTTTACTTCTATGAGCTCAGTTTGTTTAAGCTCCAACATATAAGCGAGAACCTGTGGTATTATCTTTCTGTGCCTGACTTATTTTACATAGTATATAATATCTTCCTGGTTTATCCAAATTGCTAATATTGACAGGATTTCACTCTTTTTTCTTGCTGAACAGTATTCCACTATGTATATAAACACCATATTTTCTTTTTTTTATTATAAAGTTGTGGGGTACAATTCAGGGTTAGGTATACAAACGTTGATTATGCAGGTACCCTTGTTGATGAGGTATGCCCCTCCCTCCCCTAGCAGTTTCCCTCAACAGTCAATCCCAAACCCCCAACAGGACAGTTTCCCACTACTGCTAATCTCTTTCTTATAGTATTATAATTGTTCAAGGTCTGCTTATGACTGACAACATATGGTACTCTGTTCTTTGTTTCTGTGATAGATCACAGAGTATGATCAACTCTAAATCCATCCAAGTTGCTGCGAAGTCCATGTGTTTGTCCTTCTTTATGGCTATGTAATATTCCATCATATATATGTACCACAGTTTTTGTATCCAGTCCATAATTCCATGTTTTGGCTATTATGAATAGGGCTACAACAAACATGCGTGTGTGGGTATCTTTTTTGTAGAATGATTTGAGTTCCTCCATGTATATTCCCAACAGAGAAATTGCTGGGTCATATGGAAAGTCAATTTCTAGTTCTTTCAGAAATCGTCACACTGAGAGGTTGCACTATTTTGCATTCCGACCAGCAGTGTAGAAGCATTCCTTTTTCTCCACATCTTCGACAGCATCTGTTGTTTCTTTTGCTTTGCAGAAGCTCATCAGTTTGATGAGGTCCCACTTGTCTATCTTATTTCTTAAGGTATGGGCATTTAGGGTTCTGAATAGGAATTGGTTGCCAGTTCCAATTTCCATAGGGATGTCTTCTGCGTTTTCTAAGATTCCTATAGTTTGAAGTTTTACGTTTAGGTCTGTGATCCATTTAGAGTTAATTTTTGTATATGGTAATAGGGAGGGGTCCTGTTCAACCTTCTACGTGTGGTCAGCCAGTTTTCCCAGCATCATTTACTCTATAGGTTCTCCTCTCCCCAGTGGTTGTTGTTGCAGGCTTTGACAAAAATTAGTTAGTTGGTTGAGAAATTGAGGCTTTGCTTCCAGAATCTCTATCCTGTTCCATTGGTCTGTATGCCTGTTCTTGTACCAATACCAGGCTGTTTTGATTATTGTAGCCTTATAGTAAAGTTTGAAGTCTGGAAGTGTGATACCTCTTGCTTTGCTTCTTTTGCTAAGGATTGTTTTGACTATTTGTGGTCATTTATGTTTCCATATGAATTCCTGTATTGTCATTTCCAGGCCTGAGAAGAATGATGTTGGTATCTTAATGGGGATACTGTGTTGAATCTGTAGATTGCCTTTGGTAGGATTGACATTTTAACAATGTTGAATCTTCCTATCTATGAGCATGGAATATTTTTCCATTTGTGTCTTCTTGGATTTCTTTGAGCAATGTTTTGTAGTTCTCATCATAAAGTTCTTTCACTTCTCTGGTTAGGAAGATGCTGAGGCTTTTCATTTTTTTGTGGCTATTGCGAATGGAATTGTGCTTTTAATTTGGGTCTCTGCCTGCTTATTGTTGGTGTATAGGAATGCAACTATCTTTTGCACATTTATTGTATACCCTGAGACTTTGCCAAAGTCCTTTATTAGTGCAAGGACATTTTTGACAGATTTTCTTGGATTTTCTAGGTATAGAATCATATCATCAACAAAGAGGGATAACTGGACTTCCTCTTTTCCTATTTGGATACCCCTGATTTCCTTCTCTTGTCTAATTGCCCTAGCTAGGACTCCCAACACAATGTTGAGCAAGAGGAGCGAGAGTGGGCAGCCTTGTCTTGTTCCAGTTTTCAGGGGAAATGTTTCCAGTTTCTGTCCATTTAGCAATATGTTAGCTGTGGGTTTACTGTAGATGACACTTACGATTTTGAAATATGTTCCTTCTATACCTAGGTGTTTGAGGGTTTTTATCAAGAAGGGATGCTGGATTTTATCAAATGCTTTTTCTGCATCTAATGAGATAATCATGTGGTACTTGTTTTTACATCTGTTGATATATTTAATTACATTTATGGTCTTGTGAATGTTGAACCAGCCCTGCATCCTGGGGATGAAGCTTACTTGGTCATGGTGGATGATTTTTGAGATGTGTTTTTGAATCCAGTTTGCTGGAATCTTATTGAGAATTTTGCATCTATGTTCATAAGTAATATTGGCCTGTATTTCTCTTTTTTTGTTGGATCTTTACCTGCTTTGGGTATCAGTGTGATGTTAGCTTCATAAAATGATTTGGGGAGAATTCCATTTTTCTCAATTGTCTGGAATACTTTCAATAGGATTGGTATCAGCTCCTCCTTGTATGTTTTTTAGAATTCTGCTGGAAAGTCATCAACCCAGGGCTTTTTTTTTTGAGATAATTTTCTTACAACAGAATCAATTTCATGGATTGTTATTGGTCTATTTAGTGTCTCAATGTCTTCTTGTTTCAACCTGGGGAGGTTGTGTGATGCCAGAAAGTCCTCCATTTCATTTTGGTTATCAAGCTTGTTTCCATATAGGTATACATAGTAATCTCTGAAAATCTTTTGTATTTCTTTGGAGTCAGTTGTGATTTGATCTTTTGTATTTCTGATTGTGTTTATTTGGGTTTTTTCTCTCTTTTTCTTGGTCATTCTGGCTAGGGGTCCATCAATCTTGTTAATTCTTTCAAAGAACCAGCTTTTTGTTTTGTTGATGTTTTCTGTGATATTTTTGTCTTCTATGTCCCATAGTTGGGCTCTTATTTTGGTGATTCAGATTCTTCTGCTAAAGTTGGGGTTTTGGTGGTCATCTCTTTCCAGCCTCCTTAGGTGATTTGTTAGGCTCTCATCTTGTGATCTTTCCGTTTTCCTGATGTGTGCTTGTAGAGATATAAATTTCTTTGTTAGAACTGTTTTCATGGCATCCCAGAGGTTTTGATAAGATGTTTTTTCATTTTCATTTATTTCCAGGGATCTTTTAATTTCTGCTTTGATTTCAGTGTTGACCCAGTAGTTGTTCAGCATCATGCTGTTTAGTGTCCATGTCTTTGTGGGTTTTGGGGAAATGTTGTTGGTGTTGATACTTATTTTTATTCCACTGTGGTCTGAGAAGGTGCATGGCAATATTTCAACCATATTTTCTTAATCCATTCATTTGTGATGGATATATAGGTTAATTTCATATCCTGGCTATTGTGAATAGTGCTGCAGTAAACTTGAAGATGCAGGTATCTTTGAGATATACTGGTTTCCTTTCCTTTGGACAAATGCCCAGTAATGGGATTACTGGATCTTATGGTAGCTCTATTTTTTGTGTTTTGAGAAATCTCCATAATGTTTTTCATAACAGCTATACTAATTTACATTCCCACCACCAGTGTAGAAGAGTTCTCTTTTTCTGCATCCTCATGAGCATTTGTTATTTTTTGTCTTTTTGATAATGCCCACTCTAACTAGAGTGAGATGATTCTTCATTGCGGTTTTGACTTTATTTCTCTGATGACTAGTAATAGTGAACATTTTCTTATACTTGTTAGTCATTTGCATATCGTTTGAGAAATGTGTATTCAGATGCATTGCCCATTTTAAAATTGAATTAAAAAATTTTTTTTTTTGCTGTTGCATTTCTTTAGTTCCTTATATATCTTGGGTATCAGGTCTTTGTTGAGTAGTTTGCAAATATTTCCTCCCATTCTACACGTCATTGCTTGCTGCCTTTGCTGTGCAGAAGCTTTTTAGTTTTAAGTAATCCTACTTGTCTACTTTTATTTTGTTGCCTGTGCTTTTGTTGTCTTACAAAATCTTTTCCTAGTCCAATATCCTGAAGAGTTTCTCCTATGTTCTCTTCTGGTGGTTTTATAGTTTTGTGTCTTATATTTAAATCTTTATTTCATCTTGAGTTGATTTTTGTATATGGTGAAAGATAGGGGGTCTGGTTTTATTCTTCTGCATATAGATGTCCAGTTTTCCCAACACCATTTATTGAAGAATATGTCCTTTCCTCGGTCTAATTGGAATTCTTTGTTTTTTTTATTTTTTAAATTTTAAAAATTTTTTTTATTTTTTGAGTTGGAGTCTTACTCTGTCACCCAGACTGGAGTGCAGTGGCCGCTCCCGGCCACCGCAGCCTCGACCTGTTGGGCTCCGGCGATCCTTCTGCCTCAGCCTTCCAAGTAGCTGGAATTACAGGTATGCGCTACCACACCCGGCTGATTTTTTTTTTTTTATTGTAGAGATGAGGTCTCGCTGCCCAGGCGGGTCTCGAACCCGCGGGCTCAGGCAATCCACTTACCTCAGCCTCCCAAAGGCACGGGATTACAGGCTGAGCCACCGAGCCCAGCTCTAATTGGAATTCTTAACGGGGATCCAGTGTTAGCTTTATGGAATCTGTATGTTTGTTGTACTCTATGCAGTATTTTGGATATTTGTGCACTCACATGGAGGAGAGGTTCCATGGCTTTTTTAAATAATTCTCCAATGGTTCTATAACCCTAAAAAGCCAAGAATCACTTACCTACAGGATGTAATTTAAATACCTCAGCATGACCTATAAAACCCTCATGATCTGGCTTTTGCCTACCACTTCAGTGTTTTCTACTGTGTTCCTTGCTGCCACTGTTCCTTCATCCTCTTTTCATGCTTCAGTCAATCACATCAAAGTACTATGGGGTTTCCTAAAAGCACCTTATGGTTTTTAATCTCCATATCTCTGTTCTTGATGTTCTTTCTTCCTTAAGTTCCCAATCCTTTTATTTGCTCATCACCCCACCTCTTGTCCTGTTGAACACCTATTCATCTGTTTATACTTTGCTGATTTTACCTCCTCCATGGAGTAATAGTCACTATGCCGCATTCCCTTGGCCCACCTGATTTCATCATTGCTGGCAGCCCATGTTAAACTAACAGCTGGTATAAGTGCCTCTTTGTTGCCTTGAGCATTCTCCAAAGTCACTAAAAGGCAGCTGTCACCCAGGCACGTCTTAGTGGAGAAGCTTACCTCTCTGGGGGCCAGACTTAAATGGTGGGAATGTGAGTGGGTCAATGCTCCAGTCATCCCATCCTCTGTGGGCCAATTCTAGGCATATTCCACATGACTTTTTGGAGAGATTCCTGAGTGATTGGACCTAGGCTGTCCACTCTGGCAATCTGCTTATTAAGTCCCCTTTATTGGCTTTCCTTCTTGCCTGTATCACCTTTCTTCCTCTTTCACTTCTGCACCCAAGTCTTTATCTCAGGCTCTGCTCTCAGGTGCATCTAGATCAGGACGCCCTCTTGACTTTGTGTCTCTACTTCAGCTTTGAGGGGCTGCCTTAGTGTCTGTTGCCCTTTATTGATCTTATGTAATAATTTCTTTCTAGAGACTACTATTTCTTGAGAGTAAAAAGCATATCTTATTCATTGTTGGACCCTCGGTTTTAAAGCTGGTACATAGTGGATCTTCAAGAATGTGTAAAAGGCATAGGACATGAGTGCCATCTTCAGATATATGTTTACATACATCTGGGAATAGAACTAAGACCAATGAGTAGAAGTCAGAGGAAGACAGACTATAATTCAATACACAGTGACCAATGTGCCTACAAGAGGTGACATTGGATAGAAATGGTGTCTCATTATAGCAGGATGACCCACTTGAGGAAGAAGTTTGCCCTGTGGAACAAGGGCTACAAGCCAATGCCTAAGGGATCAGACAGGCCTATAAGCTAGTGAGGCAGAGAATTGGGGCTACGGGAACTGTGTGGGATAACATGCATGTGCCCTTCTCAAAGGGGTGGCTACTTCTCAGCTCCAGCCAGCTGTTGCTGGGCAGGAATGCAGGGTATAAAACATCCAGACCTTTCAGTTTTCCAAAAAGAAAGGAGGCATCCAGATTCTTATGCAAAACATTCCAATTTAGAGATATTTTGTGGGTCAAAAAAGCATCACTGTGGCTGGCTATGACCCATGGGTTGTTAGTTTGCAATCTTTATGTAGTGGGCGTAGCTGAGGATGTCGAAGCCTCAGACATGAGAGTGGCTTCCTGGAGAGGCTGCCCCAGGCTCTGGTCAGTTTGCTTTCTTTGGGCTGATGAACACACTGCCTGTTCCCACCTCAGGCCTTTGGTTGGCCATTCTGTTGTCACTGCAGGGATGCTCTGTGGTTCAGACCCCTCTCCTATGACAACTCTCAGTTGTAGTCCCCCTCACTCACTAAGTCCTGTTTTCTTAGAACACTTTCAGCATTTCCAGCACTCAGATGTCTGCTGCAACTGTCCAGTGGTCTCACAGTTTCTGTCTTAATTGTGGAACTGAACTGTATGTTCTTTAATGCTGGCCTTTCTACTTCAGGTGACTTTCCTGTCACTTGGAGCATGATATGGAGTACATAGCTGGTGCTCGGTAAGAACTATTAGCTGACTTTTGCTAGAGGCTGTCCCACTCAGTTCTTTTGGCATCACGCTAAGTAGGAGGTGAGGTGATGAAGAGGAGACCACCAACTCTTGTATGAGAATTTAAAATGAAACAGGTGGGACTCTTTCAGAGATTGATAGGCATGCCTTCCATCTACTGTTGACCTGATATCCTAAGAGCTTTTATGAGGACATTAGTACTCAGTAGGCTTCATCTGTCAGGACTTTTCCTCATTCTTTCCCACCAAAGAGACATCAAAATAACCAAGTATTTGTGCCCTTGTTTATGTTCCTTGATTAGAGATGAAGTCTGATCATAAGCTATGTAACAATATTTTAAAGGCAGAAGTTAGTAGGTACCTCTTATTACCAAGATTGTCTATAAGGAAAAAATAAAAACCAGCTAATTTTAACTGGTTATGATTATTTTGTATTCTTTCCCTTTTATTTGAAACACATTTTGTTTATTTTAGAAATCTCTTTTCTCCCACATCTGTGAAGCAAACTACAATATAAACAAATCTAAGTCATCTGTGATAATGGTTATTAGAATATACTTTGGGCACTGGAATTCACTAATTATTTCCAAACCTTATTTTCATGAACTTCCCCCACTCTTTGGTGAAGATACTAGAAAGTATAAATTGCCAAAACAGTGAGACTTCCCTATGTTCTTTATTGTATTTGTCCCACAACTGTTTATTTAGCATAGTTTCAGTGTAGTTTTGTTGCAAAGGGAGGAATCTGAATCATTCATTCATTCAACAAACATTTATTGAGCCTCTACTAAATGTCAGATCCTATTTTAGCTTCTGGAGATATAGTGGTGAAGAAATTAGACAATCTCGCTCTCCTGGAGCTGACCTTGTGGTGAGAGATCACCACCAACCAATGAACAAAATGAACACACAAGAAAAATCGGATGGTGATAAGTGTTGGGAGGATAAACTAGGATGGAGAGAACAGGTATGTGTGGGGCTATCCCAGATTGGAGTCAAGAGAAGGTCTCCTTGAAGCTGTGACATCTGAGGCTTGAGTGACAAGAAGAGGTCAGCCATGTGAGGATCATGGGCTGCAGGAGGCACAGCGAGGGGGCCAGTGTGGCTGGGAAAGGGGTGGACAATGAGGGAAGAAGTCAGAAGGAAAGTTTAGAACTCGCAAACAGAATTTATTATACAAGTCAGAATTGTTGAACAACAAAATGAAATATTTATTTTATAGTCTAAGTGGCCATGAACATTTAGATTTCAGAATCTGTGCCATGATTTCAAGATCAGATTCAGTAATTATATGAGGTTCACATGGAAGAAAATCAGTGTTCCAAAGCCTGTGTTGTACATCCTGCTTTGAAACCTTGAATTTCCCATGGATAGGATAGGCCGTTAGTACTGTAGGAAAATGGCATATAGTACTATATTCTTAAATTGAATTTTCCTTGGAAATAATCACGTATGCAATGAACATAGTATGAAACAGCTTCCTTCATTCTTTAATGTAATAATTGCTCTCAAGGATTATAAGAGCTTAAGACAGATGGAACATCCAGTTATAAAGTTAACTGGACAGGGAAGAAAGCTGTTACGGATAAAGCTTCAGATTTTCTTGAATATTTTGGTATTTGTACAACAGAGACCTGATTAGTTGCCAGCACATAACAAGCCAGACCCTGGATCGGGAGAGCATTTGTGAGATCCAGCCAACACAGAACTGCTTTCCCTCCCAAGGGTGGTCTCCAAATCCGTTGTAGCCTTTGGCAAGATTTTTATGTCACAATTGGAAACAGATGCCCTTTCTGCCCTTTCCCTTGTTGTCTGAGTTACTACCGTTCAAGAGGTTGTGAGCTCTGGCAGGCTTTCATGCACCTTCAGAGTGCCCAGCAAGGGGCCTCATTAGACATTCCTGCTTAGAAGGCTTGCTTTGAAGCACTTCCTCTTCAAGAAGAGTAGAGACACAGGAAGGTGCTGGAGCTGTGAGGTTCTGGTAATCTGCTCAGTGTATTCTGAATGTTTCTTGTCACAAATCAAAGCGCCAGACCTGATTTTAATAGAAAACATCTCTCTGAATGGTTTCTATTTTAGAATATTTAATCCTAAAAGAAAATATTTAAATCTAAAGGAAAACCAAAGCATACTCTCTCTTGTGGATTATCCTGAGTTTTATCGCAGGGTATGGCCCTAAAATGTGCTTGGATACGATACTGAGAATCCAGGGTATTAAAAAAGCATTAAATTCTTGATTAAAAGAGACTTATTAGATATAACAACTGAATACCATGTGTGAAATTTGTTTGAGTCTTGGTGTAAACCAATTGGTATTTAAACTGGTGGACAACTGGGAAACTTTAAATATGGACTGGATATGAGATGATATTAAGGAACCATGGGTAATTTTTTAGATGTGATAGTGAATAGTGATTATATAAGAAAATATTTTTATTTTATAGAGATGCACACTCGTGTAAGGAGAAACTATGTAAATCATCTATAATTTATTTAAAAATACTTCAGAAAATATCAATTCAAGCAGATATGACAAATGTTAATAACTGTTTGGTATGGTGATGGTCCTTTAAAGTTTATTATAGTGTTTTATCCATTGTCCTGTTAGGATTAATTTTTTTTATTATTCAATGTTAAAAAAGTCTTTGCACATCAGAACATAGTACAGTGTTGTGTGGGTTAAATAGCAATGCTTTATGATTGTAGTGGATGTTGCCTTATTGTGTCTTTTATGCTATAGCCAGTGGATCTGGGATCTAGGCAATTTCTTTATCCATGGTCATTGCAGTAAAAATGAAACAATACACCCCATGCTCCAACTGTATACTTTTATCTATGATTATAGTAGGTAAAGTAGTTCAAAATTAAAACAGAAACATATGGAATCTTAAAGCTTGGGTATTTATTTATTTGTTTATTTGAGTTGGAGTCTCACTGTTACCCAGGTTGGAGTACAATGGCATGCTCATTGCCACCTCAGCCTCGACCTGCTGGGCTCAGGTGATACTTCCACCTCAGCCTTCCAAGTAGCTGGAATCACAGGCGTGCACCACCACGCCTGACTAATTTTTTGATTTATTGTAGAGATGATGTCTCACCAAGTTGCCCAGGCTAGTCTCCAGCCCCTGGGCTCAGGCAATCCTCTCACCTCAGCCTCCCAAAGTGCTAGGATTACAGGCGTAGTAAGACATGTTTTCCTTTGGGATATTCTGCCACCCAGACCCTAAGATAAATCATATTCCCATTTCAGTTGAACTGATTGATGGAAATAACACATTCACATTGTAGTGTGGGCTTATTTATATGACCTAGCTACTGATGGAACAAAACATGTTGTGTTTTTATTCCCACTTACATTTAACTTGCAACTTCTCTCTTTTTTTTCCTTTTCATCCATACTTGGTGTTAGCAGTTGCAGATTTAATATAAAAGAGAATCTTACTGTCCCTTTTCCTCAGCTCAACAGTTTATTAAGTTGTGAATACCGGAATACCATTTTTTCCCCTTCTTCTTCTTCTTTTTTTAAACAACAATACCTGGATGGACTTATCTTGATTTTGGACTGGGCTTAAAATAAAGTCCTAATCATATCACCATCAACTGTAAACACCCATTTAACTCCTGCCATATAAGGTACTGTTAGAGGTGCTATGGGGTGAGAGGCTGTCCTGGAGGAAGGCATGGAACTAGAAGACCTGGTATCTGTCTTCACCAGCTTGCAAACCTTTTTTAGGGATACAGGAAACAATTACTATGGAAAGTATACCAAAAGCTCCATGAGTGACATGGACTGCAAGTGTGGTACAAACTCAGAATCAAGAAATTGTTTCCAGTTGAGGTCATCATGGCTTCATGGATGAAATAAAACTTAAACTGAATCTTTAGAAAAAGGTAAAACTTTGACAGGGAGAGAAAGGGCAAGAAGTGATTTCCGGAAAAATTTTCCATGCTCATGAATAGGAAGACTCAACATTGTTAAGATGTCCATCCTACCAAAAGCAATCTACAGATTAAACTCAATACCTGTTAAATTACTAACATCATCATGCTCAGACTTGGAAATGACAACACAGAAATTCATATGGAAACATAAATGACCATAAATAGCCAAAATAATCTTTAGCAAAAGAAGCAAAGCAGGAGGAATCACACTTCTAGACTTCAAACTTTCCTAGAAGGCTACAGTAATCAAAACAGCCTGGTATTGGTACAAGAACAGGCATACGGACCAATGGAACAGGATAGAGATTCTGGAAGCAAAGCCTCAATTTCTCAACCAACTTATCTTTGTCTAAGGCTCCAACAACAACCACTAGGGAGAGGAGAACCTATTTAGTAAATGTTGCTGGGAAAACTGCGACCACATGCAGAAGATTGAAATAGGACCTCTATCTATCACCATACACAAAAATTAACTCTAACTGGATCAAAGACCTAAACATAAAACCTCAAAGTATAAGAACCTTAGAAAATGCAGGAGACATCCTTATGGAAATTGGAACTGGCAACCAATTCCTGATCAAAACCCCAAGTGCCCATGCCATAAGAGATCAGATAGACAAGTGGGACCTCATCAAACTGAAAAGCTTCTGCAAAGCAAAGGAAACCATTAAGAGAGTGGGGACACAGCCCACAGACTGGGAAAAAATATTTGCCAGCAGTATATCTGATAAAGGCCTAACATCTAGGATCTACAAGAAACTCAAATGTGTAGAAAGGAAAAAACAAACAGCTCCATTAAAAAGTGGGCAAAAGATATGAATAGACACTTCTCAAAAGAAGATATACAGGTAGCCAAACAGACACATGAAAAAGTGCTCAGCCTTACTCATTATCAGAGAAATGCACATCAAAAGCACACTGAGATACCACCTAACCCCAGTAAGAGTGACCATCATTAATAAAACAAACAACAACAGATGCTGGCAAGAATGTGGAGAAAAAGGAACACTTCTACACTGCTGATGGGAATGCAGACTAGTGCAACCTCTTTGGAAAACAGTGTGACGGCTTCTGGAAGAACTAGAAATTGTCCTTCCGTATGACTCAGCAGGAACTCAAATCATTCTATAAAAAGATATTTGCACACACATGTTTATTGCATCACTGTTCACAATAGCAAAAACATGGAACCAACCATGCTTCCCATTGAAACTGGACAGTATAAAAAGATGTGTTACACAATGAAATATTATGCAGCCATAAAGAAGGACAAACATATGGACTTCGTAGCAACTTGGATGAATTTAGAGTCTATCATACTCAGTGATCTATCACAAAAACAAATCTGAGTACCACATATTCTTACTCATAAGCAGACCTTGAACAATTATTATAATACTGTAAGAAAGGGATTGGCAGTAGTGGGAAACTGTCGGGATGGGGGGGTGGTTGGCAGTAGTGGGAAACTGCGAGGGAAGGGTGTGGGATTGGCAGTAGTGAGAAACTGCTAGGGGAGGGGGGCACATCTCATCAACAAGGGTACCTTCATGGTGAACATTTGTATACCTAACTCTGAATTGAAACCCACATCTTTAAAATTTAAAATTAAAAAAAAAAAAAGTGAAGTGATTTTTGTGTGGGACTGATGAGTATATCCAGAGCAAGGAGTGTTAGGGTAACTATACCATAGGCCAGTTTGGCTGAAGGGCAGAGCCCCTGTTGGGACTAAGAATGGTGAGTGCAGGAATTTGGGTGATGGTTAACCCTGTGAAACAGTCATGGCTTGAATAGTAATATGAATAAAGCTGTGCTTTAGCAGCCTAATCTGGCAGTGGTGACCAGAAGGTAGGTTGCAAGGAGGAAAGAGCAAGACAGGGATACCAATAAGGAGAGCCCTATAAAGTAGTCCAGGTGAGAAAGAGACTAAAAGAGAATTTAGATAATGACAGTGGGAATAGGAGGGAGGGAGGGACGGCTATAAGACACATTAGGAAAGAAAAGCTGATTAGATTTGTTGACTGAATACAGGTCCTCTTTGAAGAAAATAGGAAAATTCACAATTTGTATCATTTCATTGAAGTTAATCTACTTCATATGACTCAGTTGGAAACCTTTGGAAAAAAACTTTTAGTTTATCATTATTAATTTGAAGGAAATGCAGCCCCACCATTATAATTACCAAACATTTACACAAATCCTAAGAGTTGTGTCCTAGTAAGTTGGGACTGCTATAACAAAAATATCATAGACTGAGTGGCTTAAAAACAGAAATTTATTTTTCACAGTTCTGGAGGGTGGAAGTCCAGCACGTTCGGTGTCTGGTAAAGGGACTCTTTCTGTTTTAATGGTGACCATCTTCTTGTTGTGCCCTCATATGGTGAAGAGAATGAACTCTAGTCTCTATCTCTTCTTCTTCTTCTTTTTTTTTAACTTTAAAGATGTGGAATACAATTCAGGGTTGGGTACATATGTGGTCTATCTCTTCTTATAAGAACCCTGATCCCATTATGGGGGCTTCACTCTCTTGACCTTATCTAAGCCTAGTCATTTCTAAAAGGCCTCACCTCCTAATGCCATCTCATTGGGGGTTAATTCAATATATGGATTTTGGGGAGACACAAACATGCAGTTAACAGCAAATGGCTATTTACTTCCTCTAGCCTTCACTGCCTTTTTATCTCTTTCTAAGAATTATGAGGACAGTGCCGTGGAGGTGAAAAATGTAACCTGAAACTTTAATAGCATTTATTGGATTATAAGTAGAAATGTAAAAGTGCTTCTGAAAACTCAATCTTACTTTAGGGGGGGAAGAAGCTGGAGGTAGGCCCAGGAGGAATGAATCAGATAGAAAAAGTTATCTTGAAGGATGTTTAGTGTTCTTCAGTAGAGGCACAGAGCCAGCTTTGGGTGGCTCTTCAAGGGGGGGGTGGAGAATAAATCCCCTGACCTCGCTCTGTTCCCTCCCACCTCGTGCTGATCTCCTGCTTATCTCCATCTAGATGGCAAGAGAATCCATGGGTGTGGTCTATACAGGCCAGGCTCCAGAGGAAGATGGCAGAGTGGAGAAGAGCAGAGTTTCGTATGCTGTTTTTTCACTTAATACGAACAATTTCTCATGCAGCAAATTATCTTAGAATCTGAGCTTTAATAGCACTAATATCTAAAAAATAAATACTGCATGATTTTGAAATAGTTATCTGTTATTAGACATTTGGATTGTTTCTTATGTTCTGCTATGATAAATAATGCTGCTCTCTCTCTATATATATGTACATATGTAAATATTATGTACACCCATAATTAATTGCATGTATCTGTTTCTCTAGGATATATTTTTATGAACATAATTGCCACCATAAGGATTTTATGGTGGTCCTTTCTGATGGGCACAGTGGAAAGAACATGACTCTGAGGCCACATGTCCCTGATCAGTTCTGCTTCTGGATGTGTGACCATAGGCACGTCACTCCACTCTGCTGAGACTCCTTCTCTGTCTGTTAAACAGAGACCATACCTCCCATTACCCAGTGCCATGATGAGAACTACAGGAGGTTGTGATTTTTTTTTTGAAAGCAGGATTTATTGAGAGGACAGAAAAGCTCCACAGTGGGAGGGGGCCTGAGGGGTTGCCCTAAGGAGGTTGTACTTTTAAAGGGCCCTGTGTGCAGGGTGTGCTCAGTACAGGTTACCTCTCCCTTCCTGTGGGATGGGTCATTTTTCACATACATGTATGCACATGCCTGGATGTTTTGAGTGAAGTGAAGAAAATGTACTTATAAGATTTTATTCAGTATCTAAAAAAAGTAAAGCTGACTTACAACAGACAAATTTCAACTCAAAGAATTCTTTCAGTGAAAGAGATCTATTTAAAGTTTAAGATATTGATAACAAAGACAGAAATACATCCTCAAAGACAGAAATCTACATCCAGTAATTACTTCTAACCTCCTTCCCTGTGCCCTTCCTCCCTCAGTGCTCATCTTCAAACTCTACCAGCGGGCAAAGCATGTGTACAGTGAGGCTGCGCGAGTGCTCCAGTTCAAGAAGATATGTGAAGAAGCCCCTGACAACACGGTCCAGCTGCT
Organism: Carlito syrichta; assembly: GCF_000164805.1. NCBI lineage: Eukaryota > Metazoa > Chordata > Mammalia > Primates > Tarsiidae > Carlito > Carlito syrichta. Next base: position 226,112 of record NW_007256482.1, on the reverse strand, counting down.
GGGAGAGCTGATGAACCAGAGCCACGCGAGCTGCCGGGACATGTATGAGTGCAGCTGCCCTGAACTGGACCAGCTGGTGGACATCTGTCGGTGAGACTGAGAGGGCTGCATTGTGGGGCTCAGGGATGCCCCCAAAGAATACTGTTTAAATTAGTTGGAAAATGCAACATTGCCTAATCTTCTATGTGAAAGTAGATTCCTCCCTGCTTCCTATATGAGAGATCTCCCAGGATACAGAGCTGAACGTGTCCCCTCTTAAATATCTATAGATATTTTCAAGACCTGGCTCCAAGGCTTTATGAGGCTCTGGGTGGAGTGAGTTTGGTGTGAGTTCTTTACAACATTGGAAGAAAGACTTTCCAACTTTGGGTAATTAGGCCTCTCAGGAAGGTAGCTTTCTCAGAGATGGGCCCTGATGTAACTTCCTCATGATATTTTAATTATGACACTGTTGCTCTGTCAGAAACTCCTGTTCAGGGCCCTAATTAAGTTTAGCGATTCTGTTTGGCAGGGGAAGAAAACTAAAGGAGAACTCAAGCCTGACAGGAGTGTGTGAGGGGCAAGGTGGCTGAAGGAATCACACTGGGAGCCAGCATTTCCTGTCTTCCAGGTTGAGTTGAGGCCATTTGAGGAAATAAGTGCTGAAGGAAGTCCAGGTTGTGAATGGTCAGTTGAGGCAGAAATGTAAAGAGGGAAATTCTTCGACAAAATCTGAAAACAGCCTTCTTATATATGTGAAAGAATGGGGATGATAATCTCTCACCCAGGAGGGATCTCACTGACTTGGGGAGAACTAAAAGGGAGATGGGGAGAACTTTCAAATGGCTAGATGCTGTTCCACTGTGAGAAGATAATGCAGTGTTACATACAATTAGTAATGGAAATACAATTAAACCACTTGGCGCCTGTGGCTTGCCTCACTCATTGCCACACTCCCAGTCAAAAAGTTTAACCAAGTAGCTCCAGTGATCGTAAGTGGCATGTGGAACCCAACTTGTTGAGAGAGACTTGAACATGGCATTGAGGGAATCACTCTGCTGACGTCAGTGTTTGCTCACTAATTGCCAAAAAACCTTCCCAGTTTATTTTTTTTTAAATTGTAAGTGCTCTTTTCTGAAAGTATCAAGAGCTCAGTAAATGGAAGGGACAAATATTGTTAAGTTCTGGAAATAAAAGGAAGTGGAATGATTTGTGCAGGAATCAGGAAGAAATATCTTTGCTTGGAGGGGAATGAGATGGTTTGAATCATACCTGAAAAGCAGTGGAAGGCATTTGCCAGTTTCTTGGGATGCCCTGATGAACTTACTCTTCCTGGGATGGTCAACAAGCACTTGTTCTTGTGGAGCTTACATTCTCATAGGTAAAGAGAGAAATGACAATTAATAATAATTTGAGGGCATGGTGGTGCATGTCTGTAGTCCCAGCTTCTCAGGAGGCTGAGGCAGGAGGATTACATGAACCCAAATTTTAGGGTGTGGTGAACTGTCATTGTACCATGCACTCCAGTTTGGGTAATAGAGTGAGACACTGTCTCAGATAATAATAATAATATTGATAATTAGGGTGGTAGTGATAAGTCATATGAAAAAAATTAGAAGGGATAGAGATGACCAGGGTTGGGTGGGTATTCGTTATATGGTGTAAAGAAGGTTGTACTGAGGAGGTGATATCTGAACAGAGACCTGAAGGAAGTGAAGAAATGAGAACAGCAAGTGCCTAGGTCCTGAAGTGGATGCTTGGCTGTCACATGGGAGGCACAGCAAAAAGACCAGTGTGGTGGAGGGCAGGGAAAGAAGGAGAGAAGTGTGGTAGATAATAAAGTGAGAGAGGAAGTGGGAAACCATACCACCTGGGCCTTGTAGGCCAGTGGAAGAACTCCAGCTTTGTTAGAGAAAGAGGCAGAGGAATTGTTAAGGTGATTCTATGTCAGATAGGCCTTGAAGGAAGACTCCGGACACTTGCTGCATTGGTGAAAGTGGAGAATCAAGATGACTTCTGGGTTTTTGCCTTGAGAAACTTTCCTCGTTTCCCTAAAAGCTCCTTTTTGGAAGCCATACTTTTCAATTTGGGGTAAGAATATCCTACGGTACCACGAGGCATTAGTGCAGGAAGGGGCCTTAGTTATCCAAGAAGTACTTGGAGGCCAAGTGATTTGAGCAAGTTCACATCATGAGTTGGTTGGAAAGCCTTCTCCTGGTACAGTGCTTTTGCCCACGCCTACCTTTCCCCTTGTGTTATACTGAGACATGATTATACTCAAATATGGGTTGTGTTTTTAAAACCCCTTTTTTTTCCTCCTAGCTTTGAAGCTTAATGGTGGAGGCCTTGATTGTCATCATTTCCAGCATTTGAACATTGAGCAAAGCCATGTAGAGCAGGGAGGCAGTTGGAAGGCTGAGTTCTTGCTCTGCCTTTTTTCATCTTGAGTTCTGTGACTTTGGATTGTTGCTTTGCTTTATGATTTCCAGTGTCTTTTCTTTTTTCCAGCAGTCTACAGGTATATGCATTTAAAAAGTGTAGCTCTAGTGAAAGATTCTGTGGCTATGTCTTAAATGGGTTTGGAAGAGCACCTTTTATTTATCTTTCATTTTATTTGTTTTTGGAAACTGCTTCCTTAGTGGTAGCTAAGGTGTTTCTAACTAGATCATTTTTATCTGCTGTATTAATTTCTTTTAACTTTTTTTTTTTTTTTTTTTGAGTTGGAGTCTCACTCTGTCGCCCAGACTGGAGTGCAGTGGCCGCTCCCGGTCACCGCAGCCTCGACCTGCAGGGCTCCGGTGATCCTACCGCCTCAGCCTTCCAAGTAGCCGGAATTACAGGCATGCGCTACCATGCCCGGCTAATTTTTTAATTTATTGTAGAGATGAGGTCTCGCTGCCCAGGCGGGTCTCGAACCCACAGGCTCAGGCAATCCACTCACCTCAGCCTCCCAAAGGCGCGGGATTACAGGCTGAGCCACCGAGCCCGGCTGTATTAATTTCCTGAGAATAATTCAGTTGCATCTGGTATAAAGAGCTCTATCCCCTTTTCGTTATTGTTTTTGTTTGGAAAGCCAATTGCTAAATATCAAAATTATTTCTTAATTACTCCATACTTATATAAGTTCCAAGGTTTTCATATTGAGGGATTATTTTCTGGAATATTGAAAATATCAGACAGAATACATGTGTGGTCCTTAAGCTTCTTATACAATTAACTTTTTCTGTGCTGTCACTATGACCCATAGATAATATTCTCCAAATATTTCAGCTGGTTACAAGTTACTAAAGACCCTAAGTGGCAGAGCAAACTCAGAGGAGGATAGCCCAGGAGGAATTAAGTAGATGAAGTCATTGATGCCCTTATTTCCTTTAGTCAGTGCATACTTTTCACATGGATATTTGTGTACCATGTGAAATTTCAGTCTAATCTCTGCTTTCAAAACCTGTTTTGTTTTGTGTGGATGTCTGAGAAGTAATGAGGGAAGAAGGAGGGGTTCAGAAGAATGCAAAAGTTAGTGGGATTAAGTATGGTTAAAAACCGAAAAAGACAACGCAAGAGTAGCAGGCAGTAAACATGGGGAAACAGTCACATGCATCAACAGTGGAGATACTCTTAATTGCTCATCCCTTCTGAATCTGTGTGACTGTTTCCTAGGGCCAGGCAGAAGAGGTGTTGGGCATACCAGGAAGGGCACTGGCAAGGCCTGGTACAGGATGCTGGTGTCACAGACTCGACCTCTGGCAGAGTATTGCTTTGTTTAAAAACCACACCACCTCCACATTTCCCTGTTGCCTTTACAAATGTTAACATCAGTGGGGAGGATGTGACTAAGACTGGGCAGCCTGAGCAGTTTGGTTGCCTTCCCCAGAAAAGGAAGAAGGGAAGCTGCCAAAAATAATCTTTAGATCATCCTCCCTGGGCCACTGTGGCACTGTAAAATTCCTTTACTGTTTCTGAGGGCCATCTTGGAAATGATTTGCATGAAAAGGCATCTAATTGAATTAGTGAATGAAGGACTTAATACCTAGAATATGTAACGTGCTACCTACAAGCAAAAATCTTAGTGTGATCTGAGCTAGACCATATTTTTTTTTCCTTGTTTCTTTTTAAATTTTAAATTTTAAAGATGTGGGGTATATTTCAGGGTTAGGTCTACAATTGTTCATTATCCAGGTATCCTTGTTGATGAGGTGTGCCCCTCAACCCCCACCCTCTGGCAGATTCCCACTACTGTCAGTCCCACCTCCCCTCCCACAGTTTCCCACTACTATCAATCCTTTTCTTATAGTATTATGATAATTGTTTAGGTCCGCTTATGAATGAGAACATGTGATACTCAGTTCTTTGTTTCTGTGATAGATCACTCAGTATTATAGACTCTAAGTCTATCCAAGTTGCTGCGAAGTTCATAATTTTGTCCTTCATTATGTCTGTGTAATATTTCATCGTGTGTATATACCACATTTTTTTTTTTTTTTGAGTTGGAGTCTCACTCTGTCGTCCAGACTGGAGTGCAGTGGCCGCTCCCAGCCACCGCAGCCTCAACCTGCTGGGCTCCGGCGATCCTTCTGCCTCAGCCTTCCAAGTAGCCGGAATTACAGGCATGCACTACCACATCTGGCTGATTTTTTGATTTATTGTAGAGGTGAGGTCTCGCTGCCCAGGCGGGTCTCGAACCCGCGGGCTCAGCAATCCACTCACCTCAGCCTCCCAAAGGCGACATTTTTTTTTTATCCAGTCCTCTTTGGATGGGCACGGTTGGTTCCATGTTTTTGCTATTGTGAATAATGCTACAGTAAACATGCATGTGCAGGTATCTTTTTCATAGAGTGATTTGAGTTCATCCAGGTATATTCCCAGTAGGGGGATTGTGGGGTCGTACGGAAGGTCGATTTTTAGATCTTTTAGGAATCGCCACACTGATTTCTGTGGAGGTTATACTAGTTTACACTCCCACCAACAGTGTAGAATTGTTCTCTTTTCACCACATCCTCTCCAACATCTGTTGTTTTTTGAGTTATTGATGATGGCCATTCTGACTGGAGTTAGGTGGTATTTCAGTGTGATTTTAATTTCCATTTCTTTGATAACTAGTGAGGCTGAGCATTTTTTCGTGTATATATTGGCTGCTCATATGTCTTTTTTTGAGAAGTGTCTATTCATATCTTTTGCCCACTTTTTAATGGGGCTGTTTGTTTTTTTTCCTTTCAGCACATTTGAATTCCTTGTAGATCCTAGATGTTAGGTCTTTGTCAGATATACAGTTGGCAAATAATTTTCCCATTCTGTGGGCTGTCTCCCTTCTCTCTTGATGGTTTCTTTTACTTTGCAGAAGCTTGTCAGTTTGATAAGGTCCCACTTGTCTACCTTATCTCTTATGGCATGTGCATTTGTGGTTTTGATCAGGAATTGGTTGCCAGTCCCAATTACCATAACAATGTCTCCTGCATTTTCTAAGGTTCTTATAGTCTGAGGTTTTATGTTTAGGTCTTTGATCCACTTAGAGCTGATTTTTGAGTATGGTGTTACATAGGGGCCTTGTTTCAATCTTCTGCATGGGATCAGCCAGTTTTCCCAGCAACATTTACTGAATAGGTTCTCCTCTCCCCAGTGGTTGATGGTGGAGGCTTTGTCAAAGATGAGTTGGTTGAGAAATTGAGGTTTTGCTTCTGGAATCTCTAACCTGTTCCATTGGTCTATATGCCTGTTCTTGTACCAATACCAGACTGTCTTGATTATTGTAGCTTTAAAATAAAGTTTAAAGCCTGGGAGTCTGTTACCCCCCACTTTGGTTTTATTGCTGAGGATTGTTTTGGCTATTCGTGGATGTTTGTGTTTCCATATGAATTCCTGTACTGTCATTTTTAGGTCTGAAAAGAATGCTGCTGGTAATTTAGTAGGAATTGTGTTTAATCTGTAGATTGCCTTGGGTAGAATGGACATCTTAATAATGCTGATTCTTATAATTCATGAGCATGGAATATTTTTCCATTTGTTTGTGTCATCTCTGATGTCTTTCAGTAGTGATTTGTAGTTTTCATTGTAAATGTCTTTCACGTCTCTGGTTAGGAAGATGCCAAGGTATTTCATTTTTTTTGTGGCTGTTGTGAATGAGATTGTGCTTCTTATTTGGGTTTCGGTTTGTGTATTGTTGGTGTATAGAAATGCAATTGTCTTTTGCACATTTATTTTATACCCTGAGACTTTGCCAAAGTCCTTTATCAGTGCAAAGAAGTTTTTGACAGATTCTCTTGCATTTTTGAGGTATAGAATCATGTCATCTGCAAAGAGGGATAACTTGATTTCCTCTTTTCCTACCTGGATACCCCTGATTTCCTTCTCTTGTCTGATTACTCTAGCTAGGACTTCTAAAACTGTGTTGAAACGGAGGGGTGAATGGACTAAATGTACCACTGAAAAGACCCAGAATGGCAAACTAGCTAAGATACTATGACCCAATTATTTGCTGCATCCAGGATACTCATCTCGCCACTAGGAACACACACAGACTCAAAGTTAAAGGATGTAAAGTAAGTTTCCAGGCAAATGGAAAACAAAAGAAGGCAGGAGTCTTGATCTTAATATCAGACAAAACAACGTTTAAGGTATCAAACTTTAAAAAGATACAAAAGGACATTACATAATGATAAAAGTTTCAATCCAACAACAGGAAATATCGATCCTAAACATATATGCACTCAACACAGGAGCACCAGCATTTATAAAGCAACTATTAAGTAAATTTAAAAAAGATATTAACTCTTAACACTATTATAGCAGGGGACTTGAGTACCCCACTATCAAATCTAGATATTTCATTGAGGCAAAAAAATCAACAAAGAGATCCAGACCCTAAACCTGACACTCAATCAAATGGACTTACTAGATACCTACAGATTATTCCACCCAAAACCCACAGAATATTCATTCTATTCATCACCACATGGAATGTACTCCAAGATCAATCACATCCTTGGCCATAAATCAAGCATAAAAAAATTTCATAAGGTTGAAATATTGCCATGCACCTTCTCAGACTACAGTGTAATAAAAATAAATATCAACACCAACAACATTTCCCCAAAATCCACAAAGACATGGACACTAAACAGCATGATGCTGAACAACTACTGGGTTAACACTGAAGTCAAAGCAGAAATTAAAAGATTCCTGGAAACAAATGAAAATGAAGAAACATCTTACCAAAACCTCTGGGATGCCATGAAATCAGTTCTAAGAGGGGAATGTATATCTCTACAAGCACACAATCAAGAAAATGGGAACATCACAAGTTGAGAGCCTAACAAATCACCCAAGGAAACTAGAAAGAGAAGACCACCAAAACCCTAACTTTATCAGAAGAATCCAATCACCAAAATAAGAGCCCAAATATGGGACATAGAAGATAAAAATATCATAGAAAACAGGAAAAAAACAAAAAGCTGGTTCTTTGAAAGAATTAACAAGATTGATGAACCTCTAGCCAGAATGACCAAGAAAAAGAGAGAAAAAGCCCAAATAAATACAATCAAAATACAAAAGTTCAAATCACAATGGACCCTGAATAAATACAAAAGATTATCAGAGATTACTGTGTACACCTATATGGAAACAATCTTGATAACCAAAATGAAATGGAGGACATTCTGACATCATACAAGTTCACCAGGTTGAAACAAGAAGACATTGAGACACTAAATAGACAAATAATAACCCAGGAAGTTGACTCTGTCATAAGAAAACTACCTTCAAAAAAAAGACCTGAATTGGATGGTTTCCTAGCAGAATTATGCAAAATATACAAGGAAGACCTGACACCAATCCTATTGAAAGTACTCCAGGCAATTGAGAAAGATAGAATTCTCCCCTAAATCATTTTACAAAGCTAACATCACACTGATACCCAAACCAGGTAAAGATCCAACAACAACACAAAAAGAGAACTACCAGCCAAACACATCTCAAAATCATCCACCATGACCAAGTAGGCTTCATTCATTCAGGGCTGGTTTAACATCCACAAGACTATAAATGTAATTAAATACATCAACAGATGTAAAAACAAGAACCACATGATTATCTCATTAGACACAGAAAAAGCTTTTGATAAAATCTAGCATCCCTTCTTGATAAAAACTCTCAAACACCTAGGTATAGAAGGAACATATCTCAAAATAGTAAGTGTCATCTATGATAAACCCACAGCTAACATAATTGCTAAATGGACAGAACCTGGAAACATTTCCTCTGAAAACTAGAACAAGACAGTGCTGCCCATTCTCACCTCTCTTGTTCAACATAGTGTCGGAAGTCCTAGCTAGGGCAATTAGACAAGAGAAGGAAATCAGGCATATCCAAATAGGAAAAGAGGAAGTCAAGTTATTCCTCTTTGCTGACTATATGATCCTATACCTTGAAAATTCAAAAGAACCTGATAAAAACTTCCTTGCACTGATAAAGGACTTTGGCAAAGTCTCAGGGTACAAAATAAATGTGCAAAAGACAGTTGCATTCTTATATGCCAACAACAAGCAGGCAGAGAACCAAATAAAAAGCACAATCCCATTCACAATAGTCATAAAAAAATGAAATACCTCAGCATCCTACTAGCCAGAGAAGTGAAAGACCTTTACAATGAGAACTACAAAACAATGCTCAAGGAAATCTGGGGAGACACAAACAAATGGAAAAATATTCCATGCTCATGGATAGGAAGAATCAACATTGTTAAATGTCCATCCTACCAAAGGCAATCTATAGATTCAATGCAATAACCATTAAATTACCAGCAGGATTCTTCTCAGACCTGGTAATGACAATACAGAAATTCATATGGAAACATAAGCAACCACGAATAGCCAAAACAATCCTTAGCAAAACAAAACAAAACAAAACAAAACACACACACACACACACAACAGGAGATATCACATTTCCAGACTTCAAACTTTACTATAAGGCTACAGTAATCAAAACAGCCTGGTATTGGTACAGGAACAAGTACATAGACCAATGGAACAGGATAGAGATTCCAGAAGTAAAGCTTCAATTTCTCAACTCATCTTTGACAAGGCCTCCAACAACAACCACTGGGGAGAGGAGAACCTATTCAGTAAATGTTGCTGGAAAAACTGGCAACCAATCTGATCAAAACCCTAAGTACCCATACCATAAGAAATAAGTTAGTTAAGTGGCACCTCATCAAACTGACAAGCTTCTGCAAAGCAAAAGAAACCATCAAGAGAGTAGGGAGACAGCCCACAGAATGGGAAAAAATATTTGCCAACTGTATATCTGACAAAGGTCTCACATCTAGTATCTACAAGGAACTGAAACACACTGAAAGGAAAAAAACAAACAGCCCCATTAAAAAGTGGTCAAAAGACATGAATAGGCACTTCTCAAAAGAAGATATATGGGCAGCCAACAGATACATGAAAAAGTATCAGCTTCACTAATTATCAGAGAAATGCACATCAAAACCACATTGAGATACCATCTTACTCCAGTAAGAATGGCTATCATTAATAAAACAAACAGCAACAGGTGCTGGTGAGGATGCTGAGAAAAGGAATGCTTCTATACTGCTGGTGGGAATGTATCCTCTTTGGAAGACAGTGTGGCGATTTCTGGAAGAACTAGAACTTGACCTTCCTATGACCCAGTAACCCCCCTATTGGGAATATGCCCAGAGGAACTTAAATCGTTCTACAAAAAAGATACCTGCACACACATGTTTGTTGTAGCTCTATTCACAATAGCAAAAACATGGAACCAACCATGCTGCCCATCAAAGCTGGACTGGATTTCTAAAAATGTGGTACATATACACAATGGAATATTATGCAGTCATAAGAAAGGACAAACATGTAGACTTCACAGCAACTTGGATGGATTTAGAATCAATCATACTCAGTGATCTATCATAGAAATGTAGAGCAGAGTACCATATATTCTCACTCATAAGTAGACCTTGAACAATTATCATAATACAATAAGAAAGGGATTGGTAGTAGTGGGAAACTGTCAGGGGATGGGGGGCAGGTGGGATTAACAGTAGTGGGAAACTGCCAGGGGAGTGGGTGTGGGATTGGCAGTAGTGAGAAACTGCCAGGGGAGGAGGACCATCTCATCAACAAGGGTACCAGCATGATTACCATTTGTATACCTAACCCTGAATTGTACCATCCATCTTTAAAATAAAATAAAATAAAATAAAATAAAATAAAATAAAATAAAGGAGGGGTTACAGTGGTTGTCCTTTTCCAGTTTTCAAGGGAAAGGCTCCAATTTCTATCTGTTTAGCAGTATGCTGGATGTGGGTTTCTTGTAGATGGCTCTTACTATTTTGAGGTATATCCATCTATGTCTAGATGACTGAGAGTTTTTATCAAGAATGGGTGCTCGACTTTATCAAAAGCTTTTTCCGTGTCTAATGATATAATCATGTGGTTTTTGTTTTTACATTTGTTGATATATTTAATTACATTTATGTTCTTGTGAATGTTGAACCAGCCCTGCATTCCAGTATGAAGCCTACTTGGTCATAGTGGATGGTTTTTGAGATGTGTTTGGATCCCATTTACTAGGGTATTGTTGAGAATTTTAGCATCTATGTTCATCAATGATATTGGCCTGTAGTTCTCTTTCTTTGTTGGATGTTTACCTGATTTGGATATCAGTGTGATGTTAGCTTCATAAAATGATTTGGGGAGAGTTCCATCTTTCTCAGTTGTCTGGAATACTTTCAGTAGGTTTGGTATCAACTCCTCCTTATACATTTTGTAGAATTCTGCTGGAAAGCCATCTGGTTTAGAGCTTTTTATTGTTTTGTTTATAGGCAGTTTTCTTATGACAGAGTCAATTTCCTGGATTGTTATTTGTCTACTTAGGGTCTTGATTTCTTCTTGTTTCAACCTGGGGAGGTTGTGTGATGCTAGACCATATTTTAAAGGTATCTCCAGGTAGCCTTCAGGACAACGTGAAGGGCAACTTAATGACACAAGTTGTGAGGAGTGTAAAGTAGAAGAGATCACCAATGCTAACTATTTTTTCAGTTGAGCCTTTTATGTTCTTCAAGAGAAAATCATTTTAGTTATAAAAGAAAGGACCAAGGAGGAAGAAAGAAGATATACTTATGTAGTTAGGCTATTTAAAAAAAAAATTAAATTAATATTAGAACTTCAATTATATGAAACAAAGTATAATAATTAAGGTAAAAGATGTTTGGTGAATTATAAAATACCTTTTTTAAGAAACAAAATACAAATGTAAAGAAATGGCTAAATTTTAAAGTAGAATTTATTGGGAATACAAAACACTTTTAAAACCAAGTCAATTATATGTTAGACAGCTTATTCATCATTGGTTCCCTGGTTTTATTGAAGACAAAATGGTTAATGCCTTTTATTTCTATTTGACACTTGTTGAAATTAGTGAGGATTCATTGCTACAGTATTGCCCAAGCTACTGAGGAAGACAAATGACAACTTTTTATGGATCAACTCAGGTTACCAAAATTAATTTGTTTTGTCTTCCTTAGAAGTCTTTCTACAACTTATTCAGCGACTGGGCTGCTCAGCCTCTGGCTCCTATTCTCCCAATCAATTTAGAATGGGAAAGAATGAAGTGCAAATCCATGGTTGTATGCTCTTTCCCCATGACTTCAAGTGCTAATCTGCATGTCCTACTGAGAGAGAAGGAGAGAGCGCTCTCATTTCTCTTTGGGCCTCTGTCTTCCACTTATGGAGATATATGTATGTATATATATATATATATACACACATACATGCCATTTACAGGACCCAAACCAACTGGCCTTTAGTGACTTGCATTTCTAAAATAAGCTTGTAGGCATATTTTCTTATCCTTTCTCACTTGAACAGTATTTGAAGGCTGTGGTTTTTGAGTCTAAAGCAGCCTGAAAGTATTGTCTCTTAACTGATAAAAATCTGCTGGAAGGTCTATTTTTCTGAGATTCTTGCAATTTTCCAGAGAGCAGAAGCTAGAAGTCTTTTTGTGTAAATAACATACTACTGACTGCTTATATTTATATATATTTTTGTCTTTTTAAAACAAATATAATACTACAGAAGCCATTTATTAGACTGTATCAAATGCTTGGAATTGTGCTGGGCTAAGGACAGAGAAAGATGGATATGACCTGCTTTTAAATTCAAGATTTCTTGGAATAGTTTATCCATTTTTATAATGTATGAGGAAGACCCCCCAAACCCAGAATTCTTTTATAAAAATGTGTATTCTTACATATTTAAACTTCAGTCACTTTCAAAGTACTCTTTACTTGATGCAATTCACCTATTGAGACAATTTTTCCACCGCTCAAATGTTTCTGAATGCATCAATTGTGATGTCTTTTAGTGCTTCTGCCATTTTTTGTTTCATCTCTTTCACATTGGCAAAATGTTTCCCTTTGAGGACTTTTTTCATTCAGGGAAACAAAAAAGAAAGTCACTAGGGGTGAGAGCAGGTTAGTAGTGAGGGTGGGGCATGGGGGTCAAGTCATTTTTGGTCCAAAATCTGCTAAACACTCATTGCAGTCTGGGCAGGTTGTTCATGTAAATCACCCATCATGAAATGGGCAAATGTGTTGGAAGTTTCTCCAAAAATTTACTGAAGCCGAACACAACCTTCCACCACAACGCCAGCTGGTAGACTGATACTGATGGGTTCCTAGAACACTTACCTAGCAGAGGAAGCCTATACTACAAGGGGCCTGCCCTTGAAAAATTAATTCTGTTGTTGTGGGTCCCCCTCATATAAATATATATTTACTTTGAAATAAATAAAATGGGATTGAAATACAAGACAATTTCTTACCTTCTGTCTTTCTAATCTCTAGTGCAGTTGAGTCTTTCTGGATCTCCCCACTCTCTACTGCTCATGCCTTGGAACGTAGTAAATGCTTAGGGCCAAATCAGTTCATTCAAAAGTAGGGAATTTTAGTTAGGTTATATTGGGTGCCTGGACAGATAACTGATACTTTTCAGTGATAAAAGGATCAAAGGGAACATTCCTTATAATCTCCATCCTTCATCTGCCTTAGCCTTTGTTCTGTAGATCATGCTTTATGAGGCAGAGGCTACTTTTTTTGCTTACAAACTCTTATAATATTCCCAATTCAGTCAGCATAATCACCAAAGTGGGATTTGAGCGATTTTAGGGTTTTGGTTTTTGTAACTCTTGTATTGTCTGATATGCAATAGCTAGGAGATACATTTTTTAGTGTTTTACTGCTCTCCCAGAAAAAATATAAACATGAAAAGTTCACTAAACATGCTTGGTTCACCTACTTTTCTTTCTTAATGTTTCTATCAGTCTCCTAACTTTTGAACCTCTTGGAATTTCTGTGGCATATGCCAGAGGGCTTATTAAATAGCACCAGTGGGGAACACGGCAGACAGGACCTACCTGCCTTTGTAAGTTTGGGTAGCTGGGCAAGCTGCTGACCAGCTGCTGGGGCAGCCCCTGATTTATGATCACAAGTGTCACTGACTCAGGGGCAGAAGGCTATTTGTAATAGCACTTATCATTCTCTATTTGGGAAATTTGAGCCCTGATGATTTCAGATCATGTTGTTGATACAATTCAGGCCATTTTCATCTGTAGTAGGCAGGGTGGTGACAAAGCCGCTCTGGAGAATCAGGAGTGAATGTCTTTAGAAAGATTTCTAGCTTCTGTTCTCTGGAAACTGGCAGGAGTCTCAGGAAAATAGACCTCTGGCACAATTCCTATGGTTTTACAGCCAGATTAGAAATAATACACTGTTTGCTTTAGGTTCCATTTTGAAACCACAGCTTTCAAAAACTGATCAAATTAGAATGTGTAATAACATATGCCTAAAAGTCCACTGAAGACCATTAAAGACTTGGTGACTTGAGTCCCGCAAAATGGTATATTCTGGACCTTAGAAAATCAAGAGAGCATGTTGTTCTCTAGATCATACCACAGTTGACTTTGTTGCCCCGAGTTTAGGATCTTCTAGAGATGATTCAGTGATACCTCATTTTTTCCTAGCACTTCCACAGTGAGAGATAGTTTGATGTGACCGCATATGACAACCATTTTTAAAATCAATAAACTAAAAATGAGCCCTTTGTTAGTCTAGAAATTCAGGATAATCCAGAATCCTAGGGGCTGAGAAAGTTTTTAGTCTGAATGATAGGAGCATGGACTCAGATCAGCTGTTGAGCCATAAACTAAATGTCTGACAGACAGGAAGAGCTCAGTAATCTCTGTAAACAGTTTTTTTCTTCCTTAAACATTCATTTTCATTTGCAAAGCATATTTTAATGAATAAAAAGAAATCAACTGAAAAAATCATTGAGAAATAGAAGATGAAAATGAACAACTGGTGTGTAATAATTCTGATGTCTTAGAGTAGGGATAATATTCTATTTATCTTTTCCAGGAAGTAAAGTATCTCATTTAGATGGGGAAAAAGACATAATTATCCTAAATTAATTATGGAGTATTTATCTGCTACTTATTTGGAGTAAATGTTCACTTTTGTTGTCAGGATAAATTGCACCTTTTGAGTCATCAGTGCACTTTGTGTAGGGCTTTTCACTTTGTTTCAAATATTAGGTTTGAAACTGTGACTGGCTGGTGTTGACTAAAATTACCTCTTACTGTGTGATCATTTATATAGTTGTTTTCATCCCAATTAGACACATCTTGTCTGATGGCATATTCTGAGTCCATAAGTCAGAAGCTTCAGAGGAACAGGGAAGGAGGTATAGTCCTATAGGGATTGCCATCCTCTTTATGGAAAGGCTTAATTTTCCATTCGAGATTAGATCAACCAACAAACCCAGAGGTTCATAACAAGTTCTTTGTTGATAAATTTATTCAGCTGGAATCTAAGCTCCCTGTTCTAGGGGACTGACTCTCCTATATGAAATGGCCATTCCTTAAGAATGCAACTAAGATAGCTGCTGGAGGAAACCCCCAGTTGTAGAAGACTGCACTTTAAATTTTGATTTGCTCTTAGTTGGGACAACCTTTGGATTCAGGTTTACCCGAATTTCTTTTTAACATCTCCTGTTTTATTTTTATTATTTTATTTTTTTCTTTATTTCATTGTAAACATGTGGGGCCCTGTTTGTTTTTACTCCCTCTTCCTTATTTACCGGTAGCTTGCTACGCAACTCTTCAAGTGGCTACTTTAGGGAATCAAGACTACAGTGGGCTATTGCTAATTCTCATGAAATGAGAGTACTGCTGACTTTTACTGTTTGCAGCCAAAATCAGGGAATAGTTTAGATGCAATTAAAAAATTCTAAATCACCTTCTGAAACAGTATAAATTTCTTAATGTCCTGAAATGTTTCATGACACCCAAAAACCCTTCACATATTCTCTTCTTAGAACTTGAGTAGGCTATGTTCTATTAACACCAAGCAAATCTTATTTTCATTATAGGTTTTAATTCTTTTTTCCTTGTTGTTTTAGGAAGTTTGGGGCTCAAGGGTCACGGCTTACTGGAGCAGGATGGGGAGGCTGCACAGTATCAATAGTACCTGCTGATGAGCTGTCCAACTTCCTAGCAAATGTGCATGAAGCCTATTACCAGAAGAGTGATCGAAGCTCAGTGCTGGAGAAGCAGAGTTTGTTTGCTACCAAACCTGGAGGCGGGGCTTTGGTTTTCCTTGAGGCCTAAACAATGTGAAAAAACTCAGCCAAACTATTCAGGGTATTTAGGAACTGGCAGGACTTCCTATGCCACAGTAAATTAATCCTCTTTCTGTTTTGCATTATGATGAACTATTGCTATTATCAAGATGTATTTCCAAAGAAATGGTTGAAAGCTCTCTATGCTTCATAATGATTATTTTTCCATCTTAAAATATGTTTTCACTATTAAGAGCAAAGCTTTTGCTTGTACAGATCTTTTAAGAATGATTTACTGAGATTTATTGATTTGAAGATTGAAAAGATGAATGAATGATAAAACACACTGTTAACACTGACTTCATAGATTGGATTTGTATTAAACATACTGCTACAATTAAACTGATACAATTGAATAGAGTTCATGTCTGGTTTCTCTTAATGTTCTTCTTCCTCAACGCTGTAGTCTTCCACTGATGATGATGATGATAGTGATGCCAGAAATTCTCTCTCAAGTTGGGCTTCAACATGCTATGAAAATAACATATGATTAAAGATCCACGGATTTTCTTGGACATTGTATATTTGAGATTCCCCCAATTATCAAGATTAAAGATCATATTTTTTTTTGACAAAAGAGGAATTTAGGAGGAAAATTACAGCTTCACTTAATTTTTAAACCCATGTGATATCATATAAGCACTACTTTCAATTATTTTGACCCTGAGCTATCTCCATCACATAATAGAAAATGAAAAAAGACATTTTAAGTCTCTTCCTCTATTCACATTGAAATAGAGAATTATTTAGATGATAATTCAGGTAATTTGATTTGTTCATGGAATTTACTTTTTTCCCATTCCACTACTTTTTCTGAAATGCTTCTCCAATCCAAAAGGCATGCTTACTATATAGGAAATCCTCGTGTCTTCCATCCCTTTTCTGTGTGTCTAGAAAGGCTTGTTTGTGTATGTGGACCAGTCGAGGGCAGGTGTGCAGGTATGTGGGTGAGAGTGAGTATCAAAAGACTTAAAGTGAACTATGGGATTGGTAGTGGTATTGGTGGGTGCCTATACATATTTTTCAAGAGTGGGCAGAAATTTTGCCACGAGATAATGGCAAATCAATGGTTTTCTCTCATGGGCAGACTATAGGAAGCCCTTCCTGAATTATATGGTGATTTGGGCCAAAAAGCATTTTGCTGAAATCCTTAGAAAATTGAGACAGTAGTGGTTATACAGCATGAATTATCCAGAAAATTTTCTAGTATTCTATAATTGTATTAGTGCATCAGTGCACACATTAGTGTGCAGCTCAAAGATTGGGTATCATTATCCAGAATCTCAGTTTTAGAGAGGCCTAGGCAAAGCTGCTTGTAATATTTCTCAAAGGATAATAGCCATACATAAAATATTAGGAAAGCCACTATTCTAGTTTAAAATAAACTTCTGGTTTATTTTCATTCTTAACCGAGAGGTAAACACTTAAGGAAGGTTAAGTCAATTTTAAAAAAATATGTTAGAGCTATTTATTTATTTATTTAGTTGGAGTCTCACTGTCGCCTGGGCTAGAGTGCAGTGGCATGCTCACGGCCACTGCAGCCTCAGCTGCAACTCAGGTGATCCTTCTGCTTCGGTCTTCAAGTAGCTGAACCACAGGCTCGTGCCACCACACCTGGCTAATTTTTTGATTTATTATCGAGATGAGGTCTCGCCAAGTTGCCCAGGCTGGTCTCGAGCCCCTGGGCTCAGGCAATCCTCTCGCCTTGGCCTCTCAAAGTGCTAGGATTACAGGCATGAGCCACTGTGCCCAGCTACTTTTGAGTTCTTTAAACCTAATAATCCAAGACATGAATTTATTTGAATTATAATCATTTGTTCTTTAATACCTTGCCATTTTCCACAAGAATTTGGGGTTCATATATAATTCTTTAAAGTTATGTGGGTCATCATTTTAAAAAGTGACACTTTGTTACTGCTTTGTTATTCTATTTACATTTTTCACCATGTGATTCCTTTTTTGCACCAGTGAGTAAAAATTTCCAGTGTGCAGGCTTCTTGGGGGGACACACATGGTCATTCTATGCCAGGGATCTATTCTATATTGTTTTGATTTCTGGCTTGAAAAAAAAGAACTGTGTTTCAATTCTGCCATCACTAAGTGGTGTTGTAGAAATTATGAGAGATACTAAAATTGTCTGGAGAGGATAGGGCTGAGGCCATTGGAAAAAAGCTTCAAGCAGAAGAAAATGGACTTTGAGCATGGCCCTACAGGATGAGTAGAATTTGAGAGCTGAGATGTATGTGCTGCAGATGAGCAAAGACTCTGGGTGTAGGCAAACAGAGTGTATGTAGAAGGCTCAGGGGAGTGAAGGGTATGCTTTGGTATGTAGTGAAGAAGACTGGCTACACTAGCTGCAGCTAGCTTTTGAAGATCTCCAAATTCAGGCAGCATTTAGACCAGGGGTTGCAAACTGGCAGCCCATGAGCCACATCCAGCCTACAGACATATTGAGTTTGGCCCACAGAATATTTAAGAAAACGTGGGGTCAAAATAAGAGATTTTAAAGAACAATCCGTATTACTGACTTGTGGAATATCTGTTAACACTTGGGTCTACACTCCTGCAGATCAACAGTGAGCTGGATCTCAGAGAGTAGTGCCCTGTTAGTTGTGGCACTGCTTTCCAGGGTACTACAGTCTCCACAACTCCGTATAGGAACCACTTACCACTTGCCAGCTGAGACCACTTGCCCTTTATCAGCACACTTGCAATCATTCATTTCTTACACTAAATTGAATTTCTCCATGCCCATGTCCCTATCAATTGCAGGAAAGATAGGCCAAGAGAAATGGAGAAATGTTTTTGTGGAAGTAAAGAATAGTCTATTTGTTTAATAAACAACACTCAGGTGTTTCACTACTATCTAGCGCTTTTCTGGCCCATCTAGGAATTTGACTTGACTCATTTTTGACATTCTAGTAGTAGCCAATGGAATTGCTCTAAAATTTTGAATAGAAGTCTGAAATGCTGAAAAGGCTCTCTTCTGTCATTGACCTCAGATAATCCAACTTTCAGATTTATTGTACACCAGTCTCTACAAGTTCTTTTCTGTTGGAAAGAAAGAGTTCCTTCAGACATAACAGTGTAGATATGGACAAGCAGAAGAGGAGGGGACAAGGAAAATCTGAAAGATATAATGGTCTTCTTTCTTTTTTCTTTATCACCTTGAGTCCTGTTTTGAACCTTATCATTATCTCACTGCTGTTGGTTCCCAATATCTTTTTGTTCATTTATTAATGAAAAATAAAATACAACTTAAAACATTGATAATTTTCTATAAGTTTATAATTCTAACTGCAGTTGGAAGTTTTCAGTTGCATAAACTGTCCCTGGTCAAAAACAAGGAATGGGGAAAGTCACGAGATATGTAAAATGGAGATTATCTTAAATGTGTGTGTATTTGATGAAATAACAAGACTGTATTCTGTTCTGACACAATACCTTGGATATGACACCAAAAATTGCTCATGAAATATTCTCTAGTCCATTTAAGAGAAGCTAGAGGGAGGATTCTCAATTATTTTCAGAAAGGAAACATACCGGTTTATGTAGGAACATCTCAAAGTCATGTTTAACTTTGTAAGGTTTCTTGGTAGCTTTTGCTTGGAGTCTAATGGAATAAAGAAACATAGTAACCAAACTAACAGTCTTTATACTTATACAATCTAATAGACAAAATTTATGAAGAATTTAATATGCTGAGTATCTGCCAAGTACTTTACATATATATTAATTCAATTACCTCTAAGACAATCTTATGAAGTAGGTACTACTCTTACACTGTTTTATAAATGAGAAAACAGGCTTAGTTGGGTTAAGATAATCTCCCTTACCTGAAAGTTATAGAGCTAAAACATAGACGATTTGATTCAAGTGCTGTGACTCAAGCCTTCAGTTCCAATCATTGTTTGACATTCATCCTAGCAGTAGAACATCCTCTTTGGTTACATGGTTCACACCGCATTACCTTAAATGATTCCATTTACCAGGC
The DNA here is from genome assembly GCF_000164805.1 of Carlito syrichta. NCBI lineage: Eukaryota > Metazoa > Chordata > Mammalia > Primates > Tarsiidae > Carlito > Carlito syrichta. Next base: position 206,444 of record NW_007256482.1, on the reverse strand, counting down.
TGTAGTGTGGAGTGACTTTAAGGAGTGACAGTGGAGAGGGACTGGCAAGAGAAAGATATGGGGAAGAAAGAGAGGGAGATAGAAAAGGCTATTGGGTTTCACAACTAGGCTGTAAGCTCACTGAAGGCAGGGACCATTGAAGGCAGGGATCCAGGAATCTATCGTGGTTTCTGTCACCAAGTATTCATTCAAGAAATATTTATGAGGGAGTTGAATGGTTGAATCCAGGAGGCAGCAGGAACCTTTCCAAAACTCTAGGCTGAGGGAAGAGGCAGAGGTAGTCTAGGCAAGGAAGGGTAGGAACTGAGGACAAGGGAGAAATGTTAGTAAGATAAACCCAGGTAAGAGAAAGAAAAATGAAAAAGGGTATATAAGGCTATAACTTCACTGGCAATTTTCAAATGAAATGTTTAAAAATTATTTTTCCATGAAATTGGTAGGAAGTAAAATTTTCTGAAAATTCCAAATACACTTTAGTGAAGCAGGAGGTTTGAATTACTAACCCCTTGCATGTCTTATTCTACATTTCTTCAGTCATGAGTCTAGGGTATCCCTGATGGCAGAGTAGGGCTACCTAGTTAGAGGTCTCCTGTATTAGTTCTCTGTGACTAACAGGTACCTAGCTCTAGTCTGTTTGTCTCCTCAACCTGGGTTTTCTCCTCACTTATTTTTTTTGGCCTCACATTTGTCCTTCCATGCTTGTCTCAGATCTTGCTCTTATAGTTCATAATCCTATTTAAGCATACTCCAAAATATCCCTGATGCTGTTTCTCAATAACACCTTCTTAGAATACCCTAGAGTTGCATGTTATCCCCAGAATGTTTCATCTCAACCCATCTTCCAACTCACTTTCTTAATTTACAGTACCCTCTCTTTTAAAAATAAAACTTGCATTGAGATATAAAATAAAATCCACCCTTTAAAGTGTACAATTCAGTGGTTTTAGTATATTCACAAAGTTTTGTATCATCAGTGTCTAATTCCCACCCTTTCAGATTGCCTGTCTTCCCATGAGTATCTTTTTTGAAGATTACAGATGGAAGCGTACATGCTGTGCTCATAAATTTAACAGGCACATGGGACTTATATATCCAAATAGGTATTTTTTCCAGCAATATACCATTGTATAAAATATATTTGAATGCTTCTCATGAGTTATACTGAGAATTGGCATATATTTTTCTGCATATCTTCAGTGATGAGAAACCCTGTCCTATGTGGATTTGATTTTTGGAAACTGTAAGTCACTGGAGTTGGATTCTGTAACTTAGGTGTGAAGAAGAAAGCTGAGTGATAAGGTTTTCAGTGAAAAGTGAGATAAGACCTAAAGTAATGGGTAGAGTTTTCTCATGTGACTGGAAAACTAACTTTGTAGGTTCTAAAACAGTGTTTAGAGGTGTGGCAGCATGACTAGCACAAAGTTATAGTCTCCCACGGGGGATTATTTGAAGGGTTGTACTCATCTGATAACTTGTGCATGTGAGTGTGCTGGAAGAAGTGGGTTAGTCTAATGCTTTATAATGCTTTTTTTCTTTCTTATGCCCTAATTTATTTTAAAAAATGAATTAAATGGGCCCAATTTTACTTGTTTCATTGAGGAAAAATGTTTGTATGTGAGAAGTAGCAGCAAGGGTAGAAGGGAAACAAGAAGCTAGCCCAAGAGAGACCAACTAAATAGGTTGTTTTTCTAGTTTATGTCTTCCCTAGGATAGGGCATGCTTATGGGCTTATTTTTAAAAAGCTTGAGCTTAAGTCCTATGGCTGGAGGAGTAAAATTAGATGATGGTGCTTAGTAATTAATTAAATTAGGGTAGGTGATTTTGTGGATAAAGAAAGTAAAAATATTACTCCAGATGAACTGTTAAGTAGAAAACCCTCTATGCAGATATTCCAGTTGATGTTTTTTTTTTACAAATAAACCCATTGCGGTTTTATGTAACACATTTGTTCATTTAAAAATGATCTTAGGCACTGCAAAATTGAATAAGAAACAAACCTATCAATTTCCCTGTCAATTCTTTCCTGCCGCCATTTCAGGAGTTGTATTTCTTCATTAATTCTGTGCTTTTCTCTATAAAATCAAAGTTTGAAGTTGCATTTTAAAATTAAGCAGGCATTACTAACTGGGAAAGAATAAATCAGTGACTTACTAGATCTACATATTAGCGAAAGTCCTTTACAAACCAATCCATTACCTCCCTGTACACTACAGTGTAAGCAATCCCCCAGCACATTCCCTCCTAAAAGCATGTGCCAGAGGCGTCACCGACACCTGAGTGTAACCTGGACTCCACGTTTTACTCCCACAGGGGCCGTCTAACAAGGTTTCCCTCCCTGTTCTTCCCATTAAACTTAGGGAATCTGGAGGGGGTATGTGTGTGTGCATGTGCTCATGTGTGTGTGGGTAGGAGGGAATGAGGACTCACAAAAAGTAGGGGCTTAGACCTTTGGATTTGCCTGCTGGATGGGGCTAACTGGCTGCTCCTCCATTCACCTATTTTTGACGTGTTCCTTGAACAGTTTCAGGTACCCAAAGGGGAGGATGCTTACCCTTTCTCCCCCTTAAGGCAATAAAATCTCTAGGCAGTAGCCTTGATATCATGGCAGAAGAATTGGATCCTGCCAATTTGTTCTTATAAAAATTGATGGACATTCTCTCATTAACCCATTCCTAATTTCCCAGCACATAAGAATACCACAACTGGCCACAGGCAGTCATTTAAACCAAGCACAAAACCCTGAAAATGTTCCCCAAGAAAACATTTCAGAAAAATCCTTCTTGTCATCCTTTACTCAACACCACCCCAGCTGCCTCCCCAGCTCTGGGGACTCCTACTGCAGACGGTCTTTCTTTTAGTTTTCTAGGGCTCATCTTTGTAAATGAAGACACTCCAATATCTATTTCCATGCTGGGGTGCTCCTCCTCCCCACAACGATACCACAGCAAAGTTTCCTTCCTTTCTTCAGTCCCTGACACTTGCCATGGCTCCATGGTTACAACATGCATCGTTGACACACCTGAAAAGAATCTCTGAGTCTATAAGATGCTCAGAAATGACTCTCCTCATCAATGAATAAGAAGCTTTGTTTAGCGATTTCTCTCACTGCTTCCAGCTCTAAAAAAGTATGACGTATTTTTAACAACAGTATGTTATCAACTTACATTATAAAATCCTTTTGGTTTCTTGCAAATTGTCTTTTTGCTTCCTTTATAATATCATGGTATGTTGGAGCAGGTGATGTGCTAAGCTTATGGTTAAGGAAAGATTTCCAATTAGGAGCATTTGGAAGAGGTAAACAGTAGGAACCAAGGGGGCCGTCTGGCCTGGGCTTCCCAGTCATGAAGGCTCTCCAGTATAAATATGAATATTATGTCTGCAGTCACACTCAGAGGACTGCAAGAAGACAACACCCATCAAAGCACTTAAAACTTGTGTCTTGTTATTTGGACCACAGCAATCATAGGGTGCTATGATTTAACAGTTTCATAAAGATTCTATAATTATCTTGTGTGTGTGTTTTAAATGCAGGAGTTTGTTAGATGTAAATATTAAAAACATACCAAAATGTTTGTAACCCTGTTTAGGCATTTCTTTATTTTTACATATACTGAGAACCTCAAAGTTTCTTGACTTCTGAGAGACTTTGGGGGAAACTGGCAGCATGTGCAGCTGCCTCAGTTAGCCTAGCTTCTGCGATCAGGACAGAAGAAAGATGGCAAGCAGAAGGCCCAAGGGTGCTGTTAATGAGACTGGGCTCTTTTTCTGTCTATTTCTGGTACAACCTGTGGCTGTGTCTTAACGCTGGTCATAACCCATGCCTGTGTCTGGAAAAGCAGACTCTTCTCTTTTGAAGCAGTAACTGGCAAACAAGCAAAGGACTCAAGGAGACAGCTCCTCAGTTTGTGTTAAAAAGAAGACCTTAGCCTCATCATTACACCAGGAGATTTAAACCTCTGCAAATCAAGACAAAGAGGCTGAACTGTCCCCTCCTTTGGCCCCAATTCCATTCTGAACCACACTTCAATATTACCTCGATCTTTCTCTGAAGACAGTTGGCTAATTAAAAAAAATTATTTTCTATTTCAAGATGGTTTTTGATGCTCATTTTAATCTTATTTACCTAGTATAAGAATGTTAGAAGAAGCCTAGTGGATTAGGCCCCTGGGGACAGGACCACTTAGGGAATTAGCCTTGTGACCTTAGTTTCCTGAGTCCTGTATCTCAGTGAAGACAACCAGAAGGAAAAAAGTGAATGGTTCCATAACAAAGATACCCACAATAAACTTGGATCAAATGTATGTCTTTTATATGAAGCTCTAAACTTTTCAGGAAGTATCTTAATCATTTATAATTTGAACATCAAGGTCTTAGAATTAAGAAAAAACACCTGGTTTTCTGTGCATAGAAGATAACTTTCTCAACAATGCCAGAGGTGATCAGTTCTCTCTCCTGGCCACAGAACCTGTTAAAGGAGGCTCCTTAACACATCTCTGCCTAACAAGGGAAACAGTATTGACAGCTGACCATACTACATCCTTCCAAGCACAGACTTTGAGAGAGTTTGAATAAGTGTTATACTGAACAAGATTGAAAAATCTCTGAAACAGACTTTCGAGAGAAGTCTGCTGCTATTTATTGTTGCATCCCTTGTTTGTTTTTCCCCTTAATCATGTCTAGATTTTAGAATATGATTTTTCCTTGAAGAAAGAGATGAGCCTTTCTTTACTATTTAATGTCACAATGACATATAATTCTTGAATTTATAATCTTTTTTTTTTAAGTTGGAGTCTCACTCTGTCATCCAGGCTGGAGTGTATGCTCATGGTACCGCAGCCTCAACCTGATTGGCTCCCATGATCCTTCTGCCTCAGCCTTGCAAGTAGCCGGAACTACAGGTGTGCACTACCATGCCCAGCTAATTTTTGATTTATTGTAGAGAGGAAGTCTCACTAAGTTGCCTGGGCTGGTCTCGCACCCACGGGCTCAGGCAATCCACTTGCTTCAGCCTTTCAAAGTGCTGGGATTACAGGCTGAGCCACTGAGCCCAGCCATTGAATATATAATCTAATGGAAAGTCTATCTGCACTATACAGGTAAAAATCAAATTAGTGCGGTGACAGCATCTGGCATTCCCAGGAGACAACCAAACAGTGACAACTGCATGTACACATGAGAAATGAAATGCTCTCATTATTAGCTTCAAGGACTTATTCAAGATATACAGTCACGTGCCACATAACATTTCAGTCAATGAAAAACTGATATGTGATGGTGGTCCCATAAGGTTTCATGGAACTGACAAATTCCTTTCACCTATTGATCCTGATTCTGTATAGGCCTAGGCTAATGTGTGTGTGTCTTAGTTTTTAACAAAAATCTTAAAAAGTAAAAAGAAAAAAAAAAAGAAAAGAGCTTATAGAATAAGGATATAAAGAAAAAAATATTTTTGTACAGTCACACAATGTGTGTTTTAAGTTAAAACTCTCTTCAGGGATAGCCTGAAACAAAATTGAGAAGTCAACAAAGCAGATGACTTCAATGTCCTTTGCTTGTCTTCTCTCTTGATCTTCTGCTTTCATTATTATTACAAAAAGAGCCAAAAAGTAAAATTTTTGAAAAAGTTAAACTAAACTTATCTTACCGGAACTAAGTAAAAAAGTTCCAGTAAGATAAGTTTAGCTAATTATTAAAGAAATAAAAATATTTTTATAAATTTAGTGTAGTTCTAGGTATACAGTGTCTATAAAGTCTACAGTAGTTACAGTGAAGTCCTAGGCCTTCACATCCACTCACCACTCAAAGAGTCACTCACTGACTCACCCAGAGCAACTTCCAGTCCTGCAAGTTCCATTCATGGTAAGTACCCTATACAGGTGCACCATTTAAAAAAATCTTCATATTGTATTTTTATTGTACCTTTTCTTTGTTTAGATATACAGATATCATTGTGTTGCAATTGTCTACAGTATTCAGTACAGCAACATACTGTACAGGTTTGTAGCCTAGGAGATAGCCCATGTGTAGCAGGCTATACGATTTAGGTTTGTGTAAGTACACTCCATGATGTTCACACAATAAGGAAATTGCCTAATGATGTATTTCTCAGAACTGATTCTGTCATTAAGCTACATGACTATAGCTCTCTTGGGGCTAGCCTAAAGCAAATTGGGAGGTCAACAAAGTATATGACTTCAGTGCCCTTTATTTGTCTTTTGTCTTGGTCCTGTTCTTTCAGTATCCTCTTAGCTCTTCCTTTCTCTTTAGCTGGCTTCAACAGGCCACATTTCCCACAGATTTTTGAAAAGTGCCATCCTGGAGATTGGGATCTAGTTCTGGTGCTGCACTCAGCACTTAGCATTTAGGGCCATGATAGCCAAGACAGTTAACCAGGATGGCTCTCCCTTTTCCTTATATGTGAAGGATGGGGGTTGAGCTAGATAGTCTCCTCTCTTCCTGTTCTGATTTTTAAAAAATAAAGTAGAACATGAAGTTATTTAAACTTAGATCCATCACTAGACTGATGACAAAAGTTGGACAATGTGGAGTGGAATCTGCCCAAGAGTAATGTGGGCCCCAGTGGCCTTGGGCCCTAGGCTGACCTCAGCAAACTCAGGGTCCAGGCCTGCTGGGGACTACAGGTCTGTCCCAGCAGCTCAAGATTCCAGGCTATATCCCCAGCACTGTGCTGGCCCCTGTAGCACTAGACACCAGATATCCAGGCAGCACTAGACACCAGGACCAAGCCTCTAGGCCCCACTCCAGTGCCTGAGTTTTACGCTGTTAAGCAAGATAGAAGGGTGATAGGCATCTTTACTTACATGAAAATAGCTCTACCCAACACAATACTATTTCTTGCCTAGCAGGGGCCAATCCCAGGAAATCTCTTTCTGGTATGGGCCTCATTCTGGGATAGGAGTCCTGTTTTCAGTCTGTTCCTGAGGGTAACTCATTTCACTCCAGGAGAGAAATTTCATATTGATGTAAGTTATATTCAAACAGTAACTGTTATTGAGTGCCTAATTTATCCACTGGAATTTTCTGTTTTCAATCGATTGTTCTGGCAACTTATAGTCAGAAACAGCATTGTCTTCAGGCATTACATGACATTCAAGCGATTGATCACAATACACAGATTACCCTGTATTCAGAGATCTCCAAAATGACATTACTGAAATAAGTGTCCATATGAACTATAGTTTTCTTTTAATATGAATCAATTCTTTGCGGTGTCATTTCAAAATAAAATATCCCTAGGCTGGACCCAGGTTATTTTAAAATTGTGGTTTTGAGATTTCATTCTATATAATAACAGTTTTGATTATCCAATGAATGTTCTTCAACATTAAGAACAAATTCATCCTTAAATCTTAACGAAAAGTAGCAGAAGCTTCATATAAAGTAATTAAAGCAGATAAAAACCTTACAAAATCTACTTATTTTGACTAATGTTTTTGCAAGACTTAAAAATATTATTATACAAAGAATATAATAAAAACAGTAATGTAATAAAAAATAGTTCTCCCATATCTTACTCTCCAAAAAAAGGTTTTCATTTTTCTATGCATATCTCCGTCCATATGCAAATATATATTTTATAATATTGTTATAATGGCATGACTGCTTTCTTTACTCAACATACTATCATCATTTAGTTTTACATCTAGGTTTTATTTTATTTATTTATGTATTTATTTATTTATTTATTTATTTATTTGAGTTGGAGTCTCACTCTGTCGCCCAGACTGGAGTGCAGTGGCCGCTCCCAGCCACCGCAGCCTCGACCCACTGGACTCCGGCAATCCTTCTGCCTCAGCCTTCCAAGTAGCTGGAATTACAGGCATGCGCTACCATGCCTGGCTGATTTTTTGATTTTATTGTAGAGATGAGGTCTTGCCAAGTTGCCCAGGCGGGTCTTGAACCCCGGACTCAGGCAATCCACTCACCTCAGCCTCCCAAAGCGCAGGATTACAGGCTGAGCCACCGAGCCCAGCGATCTAGGTTTTATAACAATACTTTAATATTTGTAAAAAATTTCACTGAGCATATTTCACTCTGTTCCACAGAGGCACTCTATTGTCCTGATGATATAGCATGGTACAAACATTATTGAATTTCCTTTTTTTTTAATTATAAAGATATGGGGTACAATTCAGGGTTAGGTATACAAACGTTGATTATGCAGGTACCCTTGTGGATGAGGTGTGCCCCTGCCTCCCCAGCAGTTTCCAACTGTCAATCCCATCCCCTCCCCTGACAGTTTCCCACTACTGCCAGTCCCTTTTTTTATAGTATTATAGTTGTTCAAGGTCCGCTTATGAGTGAGAACATATGGTCCTCTGTTCTTTGTTTCTGTGATAAATCACTGAGTATGATTGACTCCAAATCCATCCAAATTGCTACGAAGTCCATATGTTTGTCTTTCTTTATGGCTGCATAATATTCCATTGTTTATATGTACCACATTTTTTATCCAGTTCAGTTTCAATGGGGAACATGGTTGGTTCCATGTTTTTGCTATTGTGAATAGAGCTGCAACAAACAGACATGTGCACGTATCTTTTTTGTAGAATGATTTGAGTTCCTCTGGGTATATTCCCAATAGGGGAATTGCTGGGTCATATGGAAGGTCAATTTCTAGTTCTTTCAGAAATCGCCACACTGTCTTCCAGAGAGGTTGCACTAGTTTTTTATTCCCACCAGCAGTGTAGAAACGTTCCACATGCTTGCTAGCATCTGTTGTTGCTTGTTTTATTAATGATGGCCATTCTTACTGGCATTAGGTGGTATCTCAATGTGGCTTTGATGTGCATTTCTCTGATGATGAGTGAGGCTGAGCACTTTTTCATGTGTCTGTTGGCTGCCCATATATCTTCTTTTGAGAAATGTCTATTCATGTCTTTTGCCCACTTTGTAATGGGGCTGTTTGGTTTTTTCCTTTCAGCGTGTTTGAGTTCCTTGTAGATCGTAGATGTTAGGCCTTTATCAGATATACAGTTGGCAAATATTTGTTACCATTAGGTGGGCTGTCTCCCTGCTCTCTTGATGGTTTCTTTTATTTTGCAGAAGCTCGTCAGTTCGATGAGGTTCCACTTGTCCAATTTATTTCTTAAGGTATTGGCCTTTAGGGTTCTGAATAGGAATTGTTTGCCAGTTCCAATTTCCATAAGGGTGTCTCCTGCATTTTCTAAGATTCCTATAGTTTGAGGTTTTATGTTTAGGTCTTTGATGCATTTAGAGTTAATTTTTGTGTATGGTGATAGGTAGGGGTACTTTTCAATCTTCTGCATGTGGCCAACCAGTTTTCCTAGCACCATTTACTAAATAGGCTCTCCCTTCCCCAGTGGTTGTTTTGATTGAGGAATTGAGGTTTTGCTTCTGGAAACTCTATCCTGTTCCATTGGTCTATGTGCCTGTTCTTGTACCAATACCAGGCTGTTTTGATTACTGTAGCTTTATAGTAACATTTGAAGTCTGGAAGTGTGATACCTCCTGCTTTGTTTCTTTTGCTAAGGATTGTTTTGGCTATTCGTGGTAATTTATTTTTCCATATGAATTTCTGTCATTTCCAGGTCTGAGAAGAATTACGTTGGTAACTTCATGGGTATTGCATTGAATCTGTAGAATGCCTTTGGTAGGATGGACATTTTTAACAATGTTGATTCTTCTTATCCATGAGCATGGAATATTTTTCCATTTGTTTGTGTCTTCTTGGATTTCTTTGAGCAGTGTTTTGTAGTTCTCATTGTACAGGTCTTTCACTTCTCTGGTTAGGAAGATGCCAAGGTATTTCATTTTTTTTTTTTTGGGTGGCTATTGTGAATGGGATTGTGCTTTTTATTTGGTTCTTTGCCTGCTCGTTGTTGGTGTATAAGAATGCAACTGTCTTTTGCACATTTATTTTGTACCCTGAGACTTTGCCAAAGTCCTTATCAGTGCAAGGAGGTTTTTGACATATTTTCTTGGATTTTCATGGTATAGGATCATATCATCAGCAAAGAGGGATAGCTTGACTTCCTCTTTTCCTATTTGGATACCCCTGATTTCCTTCTCTTGTCTAATTGTCCAAGCTAGGACTTCCAACACAATGTTGAGCAAGAGGGGTGAGAGTGGGTAGCCTTGTCTTGTTTCAGTTTTCAGGGGAAATGTTTCCAGTTTCTGTCCATTTAGCAATATGTTAGCTGTGGGTTTTCGTGGATGGCATTTACTATCTTGAGGTATGTCCCTTCTATACCTAGGTGATTGAGGGTTTTTATCAAGAAGGGACATTATTGACTTTCTTAAATGAAATCGTCAGTTTTTTCTCTCGTTCCCAATTGTGTGTTCCAATATGAAAAAACTTCCCCAAGATCTTAGAAAGGGAGAACTGTATTTCTTTTATCTCGGGTCCCTCTGAATTCTGGGAACATATACTGCCCTGGTCTTGCATAGCTTGGAACTGAAGTGATGCAAGTGGTTGGAAAAAAAGAGCTATTGGTCCTGTTCATAACATAAAATAAAATCCTGCAATCCAAGCTATGCCAGGTTTCTATCTTTAGTTTTATTTCCCTTTTGGCTGTCACAGGCCATGAAGGAGTCCAGCAGCATTAGAAGAGATGGTTCAGCCATCTTTCTGAAATAAGTGACACCTGACGATATCAGGTCACTTTTAATGCCTGTCTTACTCCCACTGCTACATCAAGTGACAGAAAGACTAGATGTTCTCTGAGTAAAAGTTGCAAAAAATTGGATATCATTCCTCCTACAGAATGATTGCAACTAATGCTACACTTTTCCTAAAGTATAAATGGTCTTGAGCTGTTTAAATTTTATTTGCATGCAGCTATTACCTGTTATTATTTAATTTCTCCCTCAGAGTTCTTGTTAGAATTTCAAAGATTTTATCTTTCTACAAAGTTATATTGTGCTGTTGAGTATGGTTTTCATGATTAAGTATTTGTGAGGGAGATGATATGTTTATCACTTTGAACTAATTGGATTTTCTTTGGTTCACACATTCATTATTTACTACTGGTAATGAAACAGAATTATGTTTTATGTCTTATAAATTATTAATTTTGAACATATGACTTTATTGAAATGAACTGGGTATACATACGTTCTTTATAAAGTCATTCTAATTGTTTGCAAAATTTGTCATGATTGTACATTTGTGCTGTGTAATGAAGTTCTGGGCTGTATGATGACTAAGATCTCAGCATTTTCTTGTACTACTCAATGGTGATGGTTTTCAGTAGACTTCTGTTAATGTGTGTTAATGAATATCCTAATTTTTATTCCCTTCAGATACTTAAAGCCATCAATTTTCCCCAACTATTAAAAAAGTTACTTAGTGCTTATAAATTATGAATAATAGCTATAATTCTATTCTTTGGGGATGACTGTGGCAGCATGCTTTTCAATTCCACTGTCTGAATTGGCCCCACACTTTGTTTTCCCACGCACTACTACATAGAGGTCATGTGGCAAGCCTCTAAGTGGAGAAGGAATCATTTGAGGACAAATAGAATGGTCCTATTCTGGTGCTTCACAATAGTGGTGGTTGGGACGTAACAGACTAAGACCTCAGATATCCTAGAGGCCTCAACTCAGACTCTGAGGTCTTCAATCTTCCTTTAGAGAATCATAGAATATTAGAGAAACAAGGGGCCTTAGAAATTTTAGTATCCAATTTAATTATATTAAAGATAAAGAAATTAAAGCTTCTAGAAGTGAAGTACCCTGTCTTTGAAAGACTGGATGTAGCTGGGCTCGGTGGCTCAGCCTGTAATCCTGCGCCTTTGGGAGGCTGAGGTGAGTGGATTGCCTGAGCCTGTGGGTTCGAGACCCGCCTGGGCAGCAAGACTTCATCTCTACAATAAATCAAAAAATCAGCCGGGCGTGGTAGCACATGCCTGTAATTCCGGCTACTCGGAAGGCTGAGACAGAAGGAATGCCGGAGCCCAGCAGGCTGAGGCTGTGGTGGCCGGAAGCAGCCACTGCACTCCAGTCTGGGCGACAGAGTAAGACTCCAACTCAAAAAAAAAAAGAAAGACTGGATGTATGTGAGCGACTCGGGGGAAAAAAATGGTCCAGGAACAAATTTGCTGTAATATGCCAAAAGTATTGTCTTAGAATGAGGTTGCAGGACACTTTGCTGTCTGTCCACCTCATATCCCTTAGAGATACTCCTTGGAGTATCATCAGAGTTGCTTCTGAAAGTCTCAGGATTAAGGCTAAAGTACTCATTGTACACATAATGCTATTGTATAATAAGTAAAATGAAGATAGGTGGCAAGCAGTGGTTAAAATCTCCTCTTTTATACATCAAAATTCATTTAATTCTTAATTCTAAAATACTAAATTTTTGAAAAAACTTATTAGCATGTGCCCCAAATTGATCCTAGAACAGTTATTTTCTATTTAATGTTTATCTTTGCCTACATGGAAAATATTTTAATGTTAGATTTATAACACTGTCAAACACCTACCCAGTACATGGCAGTGTACTAAAAGAAAAAAAAAATTCATCGCTAAGCACACGTGCTTTATCCTATAAGCAATAATATGACTGTTAGAATTTCTCCCAGATTCTGTTTTGGGGGCCAGTTTACATGCTTATAATTCATAATAATATGACAGATTTTTTTCTGTCCAAGGTGTCTGGGCAAAATAATTGTATTGCATAAATGGATTTGAATATTTACAGGTATTTCAATACAGATAATTAACCACTTTAATCTGTATTAGAAGTAGTCTTTGCTTCTGAAACTTTAAACTTCCATAACCCTGCTATATGAGAGTTAATTTTTCGTAGTTTTTTTTTTTAATTCAGGGAGTACAAGTGCATGGTTGTTACATGGACATATTGGGTACTGCTGGGGATTGAGTTTCAGGTGGCTCATTTCCCAGATAGTCAACAGTGTACCCATTAGGTAACTTCTTAACCATACTAATGGGAGGATGGGGGATATTTCCCCCATCCTCCCATTTTTAGTGTCCCTAGTGTCTATTATTTCCGTCTCTGTGGCCATTTAGCTCTCATATATGAGACCATGCAGTGCTTGGTTTTCTATGTCTGAGCTTGTTTGCTTAGGATGATATTCTCCAGCATCATTCATGTTGTTGCATATGAAATGATTTTGTTCTTTTTTTATAGCTGTGTAGTATTCCAAGGTGCATATGTATTACATTTTCTTTATCCAGCCAAGCATTAGTGGGCACTTAGGTTGGCTCCATGATTTTGCTATTGTGACTAGTGCTGCAATTAACATGTTTGGGTATCTTTATTATATAATGATTTCGTTTCCTTTGGGTAGATACCGAGTAGTGAGATTGCTGGGTCGAATAGTAGTTCTACTTTTAGTTCTTTGAGAAATTTCCATACTGTTTTCCTTAGAGCTTGACTACTTTACCATCCCACCAACAGTGTATAAGTGTTCCCTTTTCTCTGCATCTATGCCAACCTCTGTAGTTCTTTGACTTTTTAATAATAATTCTTCTGAGTGGTGTAAGATGATATCTCATTGCAGTTTTGTTTTGAGTTGAAGTCTCACTCCGTTGCTCAGGTTGGAGTGCAGTGGCACACTTACGGCCACCCCAGCGTTGACCAGCTGGGCTCCGGTGATCCTTCCACCTCAGCCTTCCAAGTAACCCGAACTACAGGTGCTCGCTACCACACCCGGCTAATTTTTTATTTACTGTGGAGATGAGGTCTCGCCAAGTTGTCTGGGCTGGTCTCGAACCCAAGGGTTCAGGCAATCCACTCGTCTCAGCCTCCCAAAGTGCTGGAATTTCAGGCTGAGCCACCGAGCCAGGCCTCATTGTAATTTTAACTTGCATTTCTCTGATGAACACCAATGTTGAGCACTTTTTTCAAATGTTTGTTGACCACTTGTGTGTCTTTTTTGGGAAACGTCTATTTATGTCCTTTGCCCATTTTTTGATGGGGTTATTTTTGGGTGTGTGTGTGTTGAGTCGTTTGAGCTCCTCGGAGATTCTCGATATTAGACTTTTGTCTGAGGCATACTTTACAAATATTTTCTTCTGTTCCATGTATTTTCTGTTCACTCACTCTGTTGATTATTTCCTTTGCTGTACAGAAGCTTTTTAGTTTAGCTAAGTCTCATTTGTCTATTTTCTTTTTTTTTTTGTAGCATTTGCTTTTGGGGACTTTGTCATTAATTCTTTGCCTAGCTGACTTCCAAAAGAGTTTACCCTAGGTTTTCTTCTAGCATTTTATAGTTTCAGGTCTTATATTCAAGTCTTTTAATCCATCTTGAGTTAATTTTTGTATATGGTGAGAGGCAGGGGTCCAGTTTCATTTTTCTGCATATGGCAAGCTAGTTTTCCCAAGCACCATTTATTGACTAGCACCATTATTTGCCAAAGATCAGTTTGCTGTAAGTGTTTTTATTTCTGTTTTCTCCAGTTTATTCCATTGATCTGCCTATTCTTGTACCAGTACCAAGATTTTTAAAGCAACTATAGCGTTGTAGTACAATTTGAAGTCAGGCTGTGTGATGTCTCTGCATTTGTTCTTTGTACTTAGGATTGTTTTTGTTATTTGGACGCTTTTTGGGTTACATATAAACTTTAGAATTGTTTTTTCTAGTTCTGTGAAAATTGATATTGGCATTTTGATAGAGATTGCATTGAATCTGTAGATTGCTTTGGGCAGTATGGTCATTTTAACAAAACTGATTCTTTTGATCCATGAGCATTGGATTTGTTGTGTTGTCTACAGTTGCCTTCATCAGTTTTGTAATTTTCCTTGTAAAGTTCTTTCATCTCCTTGGTTAAGGGTATTTCTAGGGATTTTATTTTTTGTGGAAGTTGTAAATGGTATTGAGTTCTTAATTTGTTTTTCAGCTTGAGTGTTATTGCTATATAGAAATGTTGCTGATTTTTCTATGTTAATTTTGTATCCTGAAACTTTGTTGCTCTAGAAACCTCTTGGAGAAGTCTTTAGGATTTTCTAGGTATAAATCACGTTATCAGCAAATGGAGATTGTTTGACTTTCTTCTTGCCAGTTTTAATGTCTTTTATTTCTTTCTGTTGCCAGATTGCCCTTGCTAGGACTTCCAGTGTGATGCTGAATAGAAGTGATGAGAGTGGACATCCTTGTCCTGTTCTAGTTCTGAGTGGGAATGTTTTCAGCTTTTCCCCATTTAGTATGATGTTGGCTGGGTTTTTCATTGAGCATTCTTATTATTTTGAGATATGTTCATTTGGTGCCTAACTTGTTAAAAGTTTTTATTATGAAAGGATGTTAGATTTTGTTGATTGTCTTTTCTGCATCTTGAGATGATCACATGATTTTAATTCTATTTGTGTGGTGAATCACATTTATTAATTTGCAGATATTGAACCAATCTTGCAACCCTGGAATATAACTCACTTGATTGTGATGGATTAATTTTTGATGTGCTGTGGATTTCGGTTTGCATTATTTTGTTAAGGATTTTTGCATCTATGTTCATTAGGAATGTTGACCTGTAGTTTTCTTTTTATGTTGCGTCCTTTCCTGATTTTGGTATCAGGGTGATACTGGTTTCACAGAATGAGTCTCTCCTCCTTAATTTTTTGGAATAGTTTCAGTAAGATTGGTAACAGCTCTTCTTTTTATGTCTGATAAAATTTGGCTGTGAATCTGTTTGGTCCTAGACTTTTTTTGTTGGAAGATTTTTTATTACTCACTCAATGTAACTGCTCATTATTGGTCGACTCAGGGTTTTTATTTCTTCTTGGTTCAGTCTTAAGAAGTTGTATGATTCCAGGAATTTACCCATTTCCTGTAAGTTTTCCAGTTGGTTGCCATAGAGGTGTTCATAGTAGTCTTTGATGATCTTTTGTATTTCTGTGGTATTGATTGAAATGTCATGTCTGTCATTTCTGATTGTATTTGAGTTTTTTCTTTCTTTCTTTTTTTTGGTTACTCTAGCTAGCAGTCTGTCAATTTTGTTTATCCTTTCAAAGAATCAGCTTTTGGATTCATTGATCCTTTGTTTCTATTTTTGTTCTCAATCTCATTTAGTTCTGCTCTGGTCTTTGTTTCTTTTCTTCTGCTAGTTTTGGGTTTAGATTGTTCTTGTTTTTCTAGTTCCTTGAGGTGTAAGGTTAAGCTGTTGATTTCAGATCTTTTGATCTTTTCAATGTAGGCATTTAATGTTATAAACTTTCCTCTCAGCACTGTTTTAGCTGTATCTCCAGAGGTTTTGGTATGTTGAGACTCTTACGCAGATTCTATATGGCCTGGAATTACGTGTACAATGGATTATGGTTTTAGTAAGTTTAATTATTTAATAAATCACTAGCAGCAATTTTGATTAATCTAAAAATTTGAGAGCCCAGAGCTGCTGGAAATATTTAACTAAAAGCATTCAACAGGCCAGGCTTGGTGACTCAGCCTGTAATCCCAGCACTTTGGGAGGCTGAGGTGAGTGGATTACCTGAGTCCATGGGATCAAGACCAGCACGGGCAACTTGGTGAGACCTCATCTCTACAATACATCAAAAATTAACTGGGCATGGTGGCACGAGCCTATAGTTCCAGCTATTTGGAAGGCTGAGGTAGAAGGATCACTGGAGCCCAGCAGGTCGATGCTGAGGTAGCCATGAATGTGCCACTGCACCCAAGCCTGGGTGACAGAGTGAGACTCTAACTCAAAAAAAAAAAAAGCATTCACCAAACTTGATAAGACTTTTACTAGCGTTGAGACACAATAATGAGTAAGAAATTAGTAGGAATGGTGTTTGCCCTTAAACAAGTAGTAGGAATGAGAAATGACAACAGATTTTGAAATAGGAGACAGAAGAAGTATAAAATATAGGAATAAAAACTATAAAAGCTTAGTTATGTGTGTTTTTTGTGCAGGGTATCTCATAGTGGATGAGGGCACTACTCTGTGCTACTATAGCATCCCATGTACAGGACAGATTACAGATGATACTGTTTTCTGTCTTTGCTATTAGACTGCTTCATACCAGTACTAGTGCTGATATACAATAGGTATTCAGTAACAAGGGTTCTTATTGGTATTTAGGTGCTGCTGAGTCATAGATTTCATTTTAAGAAGCTTAGTCATCATCATCAAGTAATTTTTTTGCTGTATTAAGAAGACAGAGAAGTATGATAGCTTTTATTGAAAACTTTTATCAAAATGGTTAACATGAAAAGTTTTAGCATTTCAAATGGTCAGTTTTAGTCATTTGGAAAAATTTAATTATGGAAAACAATTCACTTCCTGATAAGGCTGGATTAACAAGTAGTTGATTTATAGAGATTCCAATATTTTTATAATTTATGTCATTTAACAGAGACAGCTCTAAGGGTTGTTTGGAGGGGATTTAGTTATCCCCATTGTTTCCATTAACTCATCCACCCTCACAGAGTTATTCCAAATAAATATGCCAACTTTGGCTTTGCTTTAAAAATACATGTTCAAGACAAGTTTCCTATTCTGTTTGTAACTGGATTGAATACCTAAGTCCTTTGACTAAAGATAGAATTTCTAGAGCTCCTACTTTCCTGAGATAAACCATATTTGAACATTAATAACAAAACAGAGAACAGACACATGTGAGGTAACCACCAACAGGTGGTTTTTCCTTGAATAAACAGGACTTTAGCTCTAAGCTAGACCATGGTTTCTACCTTGTGAAATCTCGAAGTACCTCACAGAATCACTCACATACAGAGACTGGAAGTGGTTTCTATGCACACTGACAGTGTAGGCTTTGTTTGCTTTCTCCTTTGCCTGCTAACCACCTGAGAAGAAAAAGAATGAGTGAACACAAAATTGTTGTCTGATCAATATTTACTTGAGATGTTGCTTTTCAGTCCTAAATTCCAAGTGTTCAAAAAGCTTTGGATTTTCACCTGATTTTATAGGCTAATAATATTTATAGCATGAATACCTTTTCCAACAGCATTAGAAGATTGTTTTGACTATCTGAAAATGAAGTTTTCTTCTCTTATTTGATACAGATTAGCCTGTATCATATTTCTACATTTAATTAAAAAAACAAATTATTACTAACTCTACAGGATGAGAATTTTCCCTACTTCCCCTCTTATTTTTCCACTGAGTCATGTTTATAATCTAAAGTCCAAATTGTGGCTAAAAAATGATACAACCCATTCCCTGAAAACTGATTATCTAATGCAACAAAAGTCTTCTATTTATTTCATTAGTTAATGTTAACACAAGTTAGTGAATTGTGGTCTGTGTCTTGTATATCTTATTAAAAGAAAAGAAAAAAAAGGCGATCCTTCCGCCTCAGCCTTCCAAGTAACTGGAACTACGGGCGCACACTACCACGCCTGGCTATCTTCATGATATTTTTATGCTTGTAAAGTACTCTGTCAAATAAGTTTTGTCTAGGCACAGTGGCTTATGCCTGTAATCCCAGTGGTTTGGAAGGCTGAGGTAGGAGGATCACTTGAGGCCAGGAGGTTACAATGAGTTATGATCATGCCACTGCACTCTAGTCTCGTGACAGAGCAAGACCCTGTCTCTAAAATAAGCATATAAATAAAAATGTATTTTAAAAAGTTTTAAATGTATTTTTTAAAAATTAAAATTTGGTCCTTTATGGAGTTTCTAGTAGCTATGTAGGGGAGTTATTAGGTTATTTTAAGTAACTGATGTAAGTTAGTATCAAAGGAAATTAAGTAAAGGGATTCAGGGATCAGAAATCTTCTAATGTAAAAAGACAATGAAAATCTAGGATAAGGTTATTAACCTCTATGCTTGTGTAGTAAGTGGTAAACTTTTTTCTATGGATTGAAGCCATGCTGTATGTGCCAAAAATCTGCCTGATGCTGAAAATAACTTTTCTTCCTTAGCAAAACCAAAAAAACAAAATTAAAATAGAATAAAAAGGAAAACAAATCTAACAACAACAACAAAACCTCAAAAACAAACAAATAAACAAAACAGAATGAGAAGTGAGAATTAGTAACCTAGATGGAAATTAACTTTCTTGGTAACTTAGTTGGATGGATGAATAATGAATGGATGAATAAGGTAATATGCAATCTCTTAAATCCTTAAATTTCCAAAATTAGAAGACTGCAAGTGGCAAGAAAAAATAAAGTCCTATATGTATTGGCAATCTGATGTTCCAAGGTAACATCTCAAGTTCTATGAAATAGGTTGAGCTTTTCTTCTTACTCAAGACAGTGCTGTTCACAGAACTTTCTATGATGATGAAAGTTTTTGATATCTGCATTGTCCAATAGTCACATATGGCTAGTGAGCACTTGAAATGTGGCTAGTGTAACTGGCGAACTGAATTTCTACCTATACTTAATTTTATTAATTTAAATTTAAATAGCCAGACATGGCTGGTGGCTACTGTATTGGACTGTGCAGCACTAGATTGATGAAACCTAACTATATTACCTAATTGTATGTACATAATACAAATATGTATATACTGTTATATAAATACCTGTGTGCATATTTATATTTCTAAAAATCTTACTCTAAATAAGCTATATTGCTATTTTATGTAATACTGTTAAAGTATTATTGACTGGATCACATACAAATCTTGGTTTTCTAAAATTCTCTACCTATTCAAAATTGCTAAGCTCTACTTACTAGAAAACACTATCAAGGTTATAAGAGTAGTGAGGACAAAAATTAACCGTCTTTTATAGGCTAGTTCTATGAAACTGAGCTTAAAAGTAAAAACAAAGAGATGGTTTCTCTCTTAAAATAACTTGGGTTCAGAATTCCCATGAGGGTATTGTGACTTGCCTTTTCCATAGTCAAATTTTTGACCTTAGTGAGTCTTTCTGCACTGTTTGTCTTCTATAATCCCTAAAACACAGGTGATTTCTTTCTTATTTGCTTCAAGGTGAAGCTGTCTTTTCCTTTTCTAACAGTATTCTCTGAGATATAGTAGCCAGAGACAACGTGAGCTAGACTCTCATGGTCACACAAGTGGTTATCGATATTGACTCTGACAGGTATTTGTTTGTAATTTTTTCCCTCAGTGCATTTCATGCTTATGGTCTGTTTCTTTACCTCTAGTTTTCCTGTTCTACTTCCTTTTCTCTCTCTCTGCCTCACCCTTCTGTTGAAATTTCCCTGGGTAATCTTGACACTGGGTTATGTAGGCAAACATGATTACAAGGATTGTTACAAGGAAGCAGAATTCCATTTGGTGCTAGTTCCATGGAGAAAGGCAACTTGGTAAGCTCCCTTTCCATTTAATTTCAGACTAAGCATCTATTCATAATACCCTTGTTCAATATTCTGATTCATTTATGTTTTAAATATTGATGATACTTTTAGAACAAACAAAAAATTATACCCACTTTTCTGTAGATTCTCTGGTATTTCTGGGCAAAGGAAGTGTGCGTCCTGAGATCTTTGCAAGTGTTATTTTTCTTAAAGGCCATTGAACTGCAGCTTTTAGACATTAAGGAAGGTGGAAGAAAAGAAATTGTGCAAGAAGCACTGGAGAAAGACTAGAGAAGACTGTATCTTGAGTGGAGCTGACAAACTTGTGGACAAGGCAAAACATTAGACAATGAACTACCTGAAGACAGGAACTATAGCCATATTGTTAGCACATGGCACATTACTCAGCACAGTTCAGTAGGTTGTCTGTGTGTTTGTTAAATGAGCCACAAGAAACAGCTTGGAATTTGGACCCAAGTAATAAAGGCATATCCAGGTATTGATGGCAGAATCAGACACTTAGTAAGCAGGACTTGAGGAATCTGGAAAATAATGAAGATAGACAATTGGTATAAATCCAAAATGCAAACTGGGGAGGGAGGGGAAAGTCCAGGCAAAGAGGCCCAAAGCAGAGATCTATGAGAGTTAATAGATGCATGGGAGAAACCACTGATCAATTCATTCTAGTCCACTGCATGAAACAGGTTTCTCCAGGTGTATCACATTAATTAATGTTGTCAAGGCCACCATGTACCACTGAGCATTTACATGCTGCACAGTTCTTACTGGGACCACATTGGCCAGTGCATATGGTTCCATCTCTATGATCAGCTAATTGTTCTGTCTTTCCTGCCTCCTATTTAGAAGCTAACCATTGTGTAGATCATTAGTCAGTCTTCTTTAGAACTATTTGAATTTTATGTAGTAAAGAAATAAGAATTTCATAGGCACAGTGTGATTACACACTGTAGTTCTATAACAATAAAATATTTAGGTTTAAATGTCTCCCAAACACAGAAATTACTACTAGCTATGAGATTGTTAGTTTAATTTAGTACTTAACCACTCCTTCTTCTAGATCATGTTCAAGCCTTTCCTCAGAAAGAATGAACTCTAGAAAAATATGGAAAGGAATCTAGGCAATTATGCCCAAACTCTGGAATAGGTAACACCATTTCATGGTAGCAAATGAGATCTTACCAAAGCACAATGTTGAAGTTTCCAAAAAAATGTAATTCCCACCAGGTGTGGAGGCTCATGCCTGTAAATCCAGCACTTTGGAAGACTGAAGCGGGAGAATCACTTAAAACCAGGTGTTAAAAACCAGCCTGGGCAACATAGTGATACTCCATTTCTATTTAAAAAAAATTAATTCCTGTACATTTTTTCTCTGTATTCATTTAATTGACTATTGGAGACTTAAAAGAAACAATTCAATGCATTGTTTTCTCTGTAATGGTGAGAACTGAAACCAACATAATTCTTGTCAAATAACACAAACATACTGTCTCAAGTTGGGTTTTCTGGGAACAGTTTAAAAATGAAATTCAGCCTATAGGAGGTACTACTAGAATCAAGACTTATTGGTGCAAGAGAAGGAAGTAACACTGAGCAGAAGGAAGGTTAAACTGTGATAACAGTCCCAATGGAAATCTCAGCTGACCCTCTAGGGCAGGAATCCCTAAGCCCTGGGTTATACCAATCAGGCATAAATTTGGCTTCTTGACTTAGTTCCACATCTCCCAGAGGTTTTGCTCCTTCTTTCTGAATTTTCCTGTTTTTGACAGACTGGGCTAGTCCCATATTTTTGTCTTCATGCTCTGTGATTCTTTTCTCTGCCTGATTGATTCTGCTCCCTATGCTTGTTACTTTGTTTTTTATTTCCAGGATGAAGTTCTTCATTTCCATTATTTCAGAACAGGCCTTTCTGAAATTGGCCTACTCGCTTTTACTTCTTGTACAACTTCTGTGGGTTTTGCTTTTAGTTTCTTTTCATTCTTTCTGTTCATTTTAGCCATCAAATGTCTGATTTCTGTGACTGTCATCTGGGACAGGTCATTGTGGGGGGTTTGCATAGTTTGTATTCAGATAGCTGTTTATTGGGACACTGTCTCTTTAGGACTCTGAGGATTTCCTTTCTTTTATTGAGTTTTCTTAATTTATGACATGTATCTCTTCCCTCTCTAGAATTCCTCTTTGGTTTTGTTGCTCTGATGCTACTCAGCGACCCTCAGTTCTAGGGCCCTTTTCATCATTCAATGTAGGTCATTCAGTGAGAGAGAGAGGGGGGCATCCATTTCTGCTTCTTGCTTCACCCTGTGTCAAACTTCTCGGCCATGGACTTTCACTCCTGCTGTTAAACTGGTTGGGTTGGAGTTCAGCCACTGTTGCATGCACTCTGTGGGGAGCAAATAGGGAGATTGGTCCCTATCTGTCATCTGCAGTTTGCAGCCCAGAACTCTTCCCACTGGGGGAGTCTTCAGCTGTCTTTTGTGCCACTCCTTCTGTGTTCAAGTCCATGCTCAGCTCTTGAAAAAAGAGCGAGTTCTCTGCCACAGGAGAGATAGGAGAGGGAGGGAAGGTGAAATTCGGCCTGTGAGTGCACAAAGCTGGGAGGTGATTCTTCCTGATCTGGCAGACCAGTTGGCTGCCAGCCACTGGTCAAGGACACCAGCTGAGTTCAACTGCAGGCAAGTTTTCCTGGCCTTGGAACAGGCTGCTGGGCTCTGCTGGTGAAAGGTTATTCTAAGTGGCTGACTGAGTGTGGGTTTTGTTCCGCTTAGACTCCAGTTGCCTGCTGCTATGCCCTGACCAGAACTCCTCCTGTGTGGGACCAATGACTAGCACATGGCTGAAAGAAAGGGAACTGACTCAAAGTGTTTTAGGATCACTTGCCCCCTCTTGTTCACTGGGTAGGGCTTCAGTTTTCATTATACATTACCATGTAATAATAATGGAAATAAAGTGCACAATAAATGTTATGTGCTTTAATCATTCCAATCCCCTTCTCCCATCTGTGAAATATTGTCTTCCAAGAAACTAGTCTTTGATGCCAAAAAGTTTGGGGACTGCTGCTCTAGGGAGTTGTGAAGCTGAGATGACTCTTTAGAATTGTTCTGGGTTGGGGCTAAAAGACCAGACCTTTATATATCACATAAGTCAATGGACATGGGCTGTCTTGGGAAGAGAACATAGTCCAGTTATCTATTGCTGTACAAGAAACAACCTGAAACTTAGTGGCATAAAACAACAACAATCAGTTATTATTATTATCGCTATAGTTCTGGGTGTTGACTGTGCCTAGCTATGTGGTTCTTAGTTGGAGGTCAATCATGTAGTTGAGGCCAGATGGTGGTTGGCGCTGGAGTCATCTTAAGAGCTTCCTCACTCATGTGTCTGGTGGTTAATACTAGCTGTGGCTCAACCTCAGCTGTGGCTGCTAGCTGGAACATGGCCTCTCTGTGTCATCTGAGCATCCTACTAACACAGCAGCTATTTCCAAGAACAAGCATCCCAAAAGCAAAAGTGAAACAAGCCAAAACTGTAAAGTCATTTATTACTTAGCCTCAGAAGTCACAAAGTCACACTCTCTTGGTTGAGGAAGTCATAAAGACTGTCCAAATTCAAAGACAAAGAATACTGGTGATATCTCTTCATAAGAGAAGTAGTGAGGTCATTTTGTAAGAAAATCATGTGGGAAGGACAATATTGTTACAACCTCTTTTGAAAAATATAATCTACTATAAGACATGGCCTTAGATGAATCCACTATCATTAGCTGAGGAAATCATTACAGGGTGTTGGTAGCTGAGGGCTTTCTGCCATCAGTATCCCCCAAAAGCAAAGAGTAAGACTTTTATTCTTCTTTCTCTAGGCGTTTGGACAGCATCTATCATAAGTATTTTCCTGTTCCTTGTTTTAAAAAATTGTGGACCATGCATACCTTTTTTTGGTACCTATGTTCAACAATGCTGAGAATAATCAAACACAATCTAGCTATTTGCTCCAGGAAATGCTTTTTACTGGAACATAAGACTGAGAACAAACTAAAATAGCTTGCTCCACAAAACTCACTTCAAGATCCTTCCTTCACTTGGTCCCCCCGGTCCATAATTATAATATCATAAGCTCTGTCCATTACCAAGCAGTTCTGTGTCTTGCAAGACCTACCTCAAAAACTACCCAACTTGGACCCAACAGCTGACAACCCTATAAATATTCCCCATGAATTTCTCCATTTTGAGACACTCTTAAAGCTCTGTTAAGTTGGTGTTCTCTCATATCACAATAAGTCTATTAAACTTAGCTTCACTTGACACAGGCTATTCTGATGGTCTTTTAAGATAGCTGACAATGGAAAAAACAGTATCTAAGTCTTAGTGAAGCCTCAGAAGAACCTATTTTTATAGTGAGTTGACAAAATGAGAATGTTATTATTTTAGGGAACAACTGAACACCGAACTGGTTGCCAATTCACCACTGATGGCATGGAAAGCCAAATTCCTCCAGAAAGTATAATAAATTCTCAGGATTCAAAGGGACTTGAACTTTATCTAGTTCAATCCATCTGCTTGATACAGATGGAGAAGAGACTCAAATTAGACTACTTTTTCCCCCCTATACTGCTTAAGAGGCCCCTTCAGTGCAAGCAAGGGTTTTAAGTTACCTCTCTGCTTCCTCATCTTCCTTTTTCATTCTCTTCCTTTCTCCAGTCTGGGGTCACTGTGTCCCTGTTTTTCCTCTTTTCAGGCAATGAGAAAAAATATCAGTTCTCCATCATATTTTGACAGAGGGAGTCTTTTATCTCTGTATTGCCATAGGGTTTTCAGGGACGTGTGTTTTGAAGAAAAATGTATTTTTAAAAGACCTCACATTCCAGAAAGCTAACATCTGGTTTCCATTATCTGAAAAGTCTCATTAACAGATAATACGACATTCACATTCTTATTTTTTAAGTTGAAGAAAAGTTAGGGTTAAATATTTTGCAAAATCTCATAAATAATGGAACAAACTTTTAGCTTTCCTATTCATTTAACTCAGAGTATTTTAGAAGGATTGAGGGAAAAAGGGATTTAATCTTGTATGTACTGAAAAAATAACTAGCTGGGAAGGTTCTGGATTGAATTTTTAAAAGATATTTCTTTCAGCTAACTTATCCTTTTAAAAATGTCACTGTATTAGTAGGTCCTTAACATATATTAATTAACTAGTCATTGACTTGAAGTTAATAATACAATTGATAGCAGCTTTGGTAACAATTTAGAAGTTGTTATTCACATATTGGTTAGTGGAAAAAATATCAGTGTGCACATGTGACAAAAGACGATTGGAAATCTTTATGTAGGTAAAAGTGAAAAGAAGTTGCAATAGATCCTTACTGTCTGAGGATGGGGTGTTGCACAGAGCTGGTGTCGTCTGTGGAGTCCTGGAGTTCTTTCCTCTCCTTGTTTCACTGTTGACTATTTGCTTCTCTCACATCACAGATAATTCACAGCAGATGATTTTTTTAATAGCTTTTCTTTTTATGCTGGGATAATTGTTGATATATTCACATTATTTTCCATTGTAGAGTTTAATCCATTCTCGAACAGTATTACATGTTAAAAAAGTAACTATCTGCATGTGCGATGGTGGCTGTTTATAGTAGCATCATGCACTCACTAGGACACTGCATTGAATTGAGATTTTTCTAAGCTGTAACAAAATGTGAACATTTAAAACTCACATTCTAAATACAGATACAGCCTTTAAACTTTTCCTTTTAATAGGACACAGACAAACTGCACCAACATTTTGTCCCTGAGTTTTCAATTTTTTTTCATTTCATGATGTGAACAGACATCTCTCAAAAGAAGATATACAGCTTGGTGTCGGAGAGGGTGTCTTCTCGGTGCTCATCTCGACTTCTGGAGTTCCGGGTGGTTCTTGGTGACCACCTTTGCACCGAGCCAGCCGGCCGTGTGGAGGAGCACTGTGGAGAAGAGCCACTCCTGGCCTCGTCCTCAGGTAGTAGATCTTGATGACTTGGAAACCATTCTGCTTCTTTAAGATAACTTTGTCGACTTCCGGCAAGATGGCAATGAGGCAACCTGGTCTGTGAAACCCTCTGCAAAGGAGAACTGCAGTGGGTCTCTGGCTCTCGCCCCGGGGGCTGCAGACCCCAAAATCGCAGCCTGCTCTTCATACGGAGCTCGGCTGTTTTCACCGCTGGGACATTGCAGCGGACTGGACAGCCACCGCAGTGCAGACGCTGCTGCCGCCAATGCCGCCATCACTGCCACAGCCGCCACAACCACAGCTGCTGCAGCCACCTCCGGTAGCACATTGCACCACCTGGGATGGAGGTGATCCAGGACTTCAGACCTTGAAGCCCCTTCAGGAAAATCTGCTGGGATCGCTGCCACCTCTCCCGTGATCAAGACGTCCTGCCCGCCATGAGTCTCCTGCCTGTGCCCTGAGGCAGGCATCCAGCTCCAGTCTCTGTCAGTTCCTGTCCGGCCCCACCTCCTCTGGGGCCAGCAGCTGAGATAGCACCACCTGCTGGCGATTCAAGGTCACAATACCGAAACGGGAGAAACAAACTTGAAAAGGACATAGGCCAGAGTGGTGAACGGAGAGTGATCTGAACTGTCCTTCACAGCAGACCAGGGGCAACTAACCCTAACTGCAAACTAATTTACCTGCTTGAAAAGAAAGCTAGAAGTCAGAACTGAAAGGACATTGGGCTTAAATGAAAAGTCTCAGAGTGTGCTTCACTGATTCTGTTAGTTTAATGACTTAATTCTATTCTTACTGTATTGTTCCCTTTTTGTTGCTGTTTTCCTTTTCTTCTCTTTTCTTCTCTCTGTAAATCATATCTTTATATAGAGGAATGGCACACCAATAAGGTGGTTGGTTAGCTTGTATGTTAGCATCACTATATGTTTTATTTTTTTTTTTGTATGAGAATTGGTTTGTCAGTAGCTGTGGTCTATTGTTTTCATCTGTTTCAGTATAGGTCTCTCTCTCCATTTGTTGGCACACGATTGTTTCCCCCCTTACTCCTCTATCTCTTCACCCCCCTCTTCAACCCACTGTCTGCTCCATTCTCTTCCCTCTGCTAACCACATTTTATTTCAGGGAGTAAACCTACAGTCCCACTGCACGGACAGATTCCAAGGTAGTGGGAAGTGGGTTCCAGATTATCCACACACCTATCAGCGAATATCAGGACCTGCAGATAGATTTTGAATCACAGCTCCCCCCTTAAGTAAATCTCAAAACTGCAGAAAGGACAACCCCCAACCTACAGTGCAACTCCAGAATTGAAGAAAGTAAGAGGACATACATAAAGAATAGGAGATTGAACAAACAGAAGTAAAATGAATCCCTTTACCCCTGAATAACAGAATTAAAGAAGACGGTGACATGGAGGGAAGGAAAAAGTAGGGAGGGGGAAAAACCGCACAAATGAAGAAAAACCAAAAGAAGAATATAGGTCTCACACAGACCCCTGGGAGATCAGACACTGAGAAAACAGATTCTGGAACACAAACATTGAAGAGCCCCTGGAATGGTCACATGCAACAAACGAAGACATCAAGACATTAATGGAGAGAATTTAAAAAATTGAGGAGAGACAAGAGGAAAATAGGAAGGAGCTGATGGCAGAAATAACAGCAGTAAAGAATACTGTCATGGAAATGAATAATAGACTAATAAGCATGGAAAGCAGAATCAGCCAAGCAGAAGAAAGAATCTCAGACCTCGAAGACCAAAACACAGATCTACCCCAAACTGTCAAAAGCATAGAAAAGAAGCTCAAAAAGATAGAACAAAACCTGCAAGAGATGAATGATCACTTCAAGAGACCAAACCTAAGAGCAATTGGGCTTCCTGAGGCAGAGAGAGAAACAGAAGCCACACTGGAACAAACATTTCATGAAATCATTCAAGAAAACTTCCCTCATCTCATCAAGGATGAAAAAATTCAAACTCAAGAGATTCAGAGAACCCCTGCAAGACAACAAATAAGAAGACCACTCCCAGACACATACTAATTCACCTAAACAAAGTACCTATAAAAGAAAAAAATCCTAAAGGCAGCAAGAGAAAAAGGCCGGACTACCTACCAGGGAAGACCAATTAGAATAGCAGCAGATTTATCCATAGAAACCCTTCAGGCTGGGAGAGCCTGGAACCCTATCTTCAAAGTTCTAAAAGATGAACAATTTCAACCAAGAATAACCTACCCAGCCATACTAAGCTTCATTAGTGAGGGAGAATTGAAATCTTTTCCAGATATCCAATCCCTAAGAACCTACACTGCCACCAGACCACCTCTACAAGAAACACTTAAGAAAGTACTGAACACAGAAGAAAAAGAAAAAAGAACAACAACATTCTTCACAAGAGTACAGGCAAAAGATTAAAAACACACATGAACCAACTCCAGAACCCAAAGAAAGACAACAAACAGGAACAACTCTGTAAGGACCTTATGACAGGGATCAACTCTTGAATTTCAATTATTAGCCTAAATGTGAATGGACTAAATGCACCACTGAAAAGACATAGAATGGAAAAATGGATAAAATATCATCAGGCAGCTATCCATTGCCTTCAAGAGACTCACTTCACTAGAAAGGATACCCACAGACTCAAAGTAAGAGGATGGGAAACAAACTCTCAAGCGAACGGAATACAAAAGAAAGGAGGAGTAGCAATCTTAATTTCAGACAAAATACCCTTCAAGCTATTAAAAATCAGAAAAGATACAGAAGGCCACTACATAATGATAAAAGGCTCAATCCATCAACAAGAAATACCTATCCTAAACATATATGCACCCAACATAGGTGCGCCAATTTTCATAAAGCAACTTCTAGGAAAACTAAAGTAAGATATTGACTCTAACACCATCATAACTGGGGACTTCAATACCCCACTCACAACCCTAGAAAGATCATCAGGAAAAAAAATCAGCAAGGAGATCCAGAACCTCAATGTGACTATGGACCAAATGGACTTAATTGATACCTACAGAACACCCCATCCAAAGAACACAGAATATACATTCTACTCATCACCACATGGAACGTATTCTAAGATCGACCACGTAATTGGCCATAAATCAAGCATAAGCAAATTTAAAAGGACCGAAATTCTACCATGCACCTTCTCGGACCACAGTGGAATAAAAATAAACATTGACACCAACAAAGTCCACCCAAAACCCACAAAGATATGGACACTAAACAGCATGATGCTAAACAACTCCTGGGTCAATGATGAAATCAAAACAGATATCAAAAGATACCTGGAAACAAATGAAAATGAAGAAACATCTTACCAAAACCTCTGGGACGCCTTGAAAGCTGTAGTAAGAGGGGAATTTATATCCCTACAAACACACATGAAGAAAATGGAAGGAACACAAATTAACAACCTAACAAGCCACCTAAAGAACTGGAAAAACAAGACCACAAAAACCCTAATTTCAGCAGAAGAATCCAGATCACCAAAATAAAAGCCCAAATCCAGGACATAGAAGACAAAAAGATAATTCAAAAAATCAATGAAACAAAAAGCTGGTTCTTCGAAGGATAAACAAGATCGATGGTCCCCTAGAGCTAGACTGAAAAAACAGAAAAAAATCAAATAAGCACAATCAGAAACACAAAAGTTCAAGTCACATCTGACCCTGAAGAAATACAAAAGATCATTAGAGACTACTATGTACACTTGTATGGAAACAAACTTGAAAACCTTAAGGATATGGAGGACTTTCTGACATCACACAACCTACCTAGATTGGAACAAGAAGAAATTGAGACCCTAAATAGACCAATAACAATCAAGGAAATCGACTACGTAATAAGAAAACTTCCTACAAAAAAAAGCTCTGGTTCAGATGGCTTTCCAGCAGAATTCTACAAGACATTTAAGGAGGAGCTGATACCAATCCTGCTGAAGGTATTCCAGGTGATTGAAAAAGATGAAACTCTCCCCAAATCATTTTACAAACCCAATATCACATTGATACCGAAGCCAGGTAAAGATCCAACAAAGAAAGAGAACTACAGGCCAATATCTTTGATGAACATAGATGCTAAAATTCTCAACAAGATCCTAGCAAACCGGATTCAGCAATACTTCTCAAAAATCTTCCATCATGACCAAGTAGGCTTCATCCCTGGGATGCAAGTCTGGTTCAACATTTGTAAAACCATAAATGTAATTAAATACATCAACAGATGTCAAAACAAAAACCACATGATTATATCATTAGATGCAGAAAAAGCTTTTGATAAAATCCAGCACCCCTTCTTATTAAAAACCCTTGAACATCTATGCATACGGGGAACATACCTCAAAATAGTAAAAGCCATCTACAAGAAACCCACAGCCAGCATACTCCTAAATGGACAAAAATTGGAACCATTTCCCCTGAAAACTGAAACTAGACAATGATGCCCACTCTCATCCCTCCTGTTCAACATAGTATTTGAAGTCCTGGCTCGAGTAATCAGAGAAGAGGAGGCAATCAGGTGTATCCAAATAGGAAAAGAGGAAGTCAAGTTATCTCTCTTTGCAGATGATATGATTGTGTACCTTGAAAACCCAAGAGAATCTGTCAAAAACCTCCTTACACTGATAAAGGCCTTTGGCAAAGTCTCAGGATACAAAATAAATGTACAAAAGACAAACACATTTCTCTACACCAATAATAAACAAACAGATACCCAAATAAAAAACACAATTCCATTCACAATAGTCATTAAAAAATGAAATACCTTGGCATCTTCCTAACCAGAGACGTGAAAGACCTTTACAATGAACATTACAAAACACTGCTCAAAGAAATCAAAGATGACACAATCAAGTGGAAAAATATCCCATGCTCATGGATCGGAAGAATCAACATTGTGAAGATGTCCATCTTACCTAAGGCAATCTACATATTCAATGCAATACCCATCAAATTACCAGCAACATTCTTCTCAGACCTAGAAAAGACAACACAGGAATTCATATGGAAACACAAATGTCCAAGAATAGCCAGAACAATTCTCAGCAAAAAAAAAACAAGCAGGTGGTATCACATTACCAGACTTCAAAGTTTACTACAAAGCTACAATCATCAAAACAGCTTGGTATTGGTATAGGAATAGGCATATAGATCAATGGAATAGAATTGAGATTCCAGAAGCAAAACCTCAATTTCTCAACCAACTAATCTTTGACAAAGCCTCCACCACCTACCACTGGG
>NW_007256482.1:151514-174995 GCF_000164805.1 Carlito syrichta | reverse complement strand
AAATGTAAAACCTCAAACCATAAGAACCTTAGAAAATGAAGGAAATACCCTCATGGGAATTGGAACTGGTATCCATGTAACCCAAAACTATTTGTACTCCCTAAAGCTATTGAAATGAAGAAAAACATAATTTTCATTTCACATGTTAAAAAAAACATTTGTGGGTATTTTTCTGTTAGCCTACTCTCATAAGTGCTTGAGGTGGTTTACAAAAATTGAATAAAACCCGAAACCCACAGGTCATAAGAGAGAAGATAGACAAGTGGGACCTTATTAAACTGACAAGGTTCTTCAAGGCCAAAGAAACCATCAAGAGAGCAGGGAGACAGCCTACAGACTGGGAAAAAATTTTCGCCAACACCAGGTCTGACAAAGGCTTAACATCCTGGATCTACAAGGAACTAAAATGTGCTGAAAAGAAAAAAACAAACAACCCCATTATCATATGGGCAAAAGATATGAACAGACACTTCACAAAAGAGGACATCCAAGCAGCCAACAAACACACGACAAAATGTTCAACCTCACTAATCATCAGGGAGATGCAAATCAAAACCACACTGAGATACCACCTAACTCCAGTCAGAATGGTAATTATCAACAACTCAAAAAATAACAGCTGCTGGAAAGGGTGTGGTGAAAAGGGAACACTTCTACACTGTTGGTGGGAGTGTAAACTAGTGCAACGTCTGTGGAAAGCAGTGTGGCGATTCCTAAAAGCTCTAAATATCAACCTCCCAGATGACCCTGCAATCCCCCTACTGGGAATATACCCTGAAGAACTCAAATCACTCTATAAAAAAGATACCTGCACACGTATGTTTATCGCAGCATTGTTCACAATAGCAAGAGCCTGGAAACAACCATGCTGCCCATCAAAAGAGGACTGGATTAAAAAAATGTGGTGCATATAACCAATGGAATACTACACAGTCATAAAAAAGAACAAAATCATGAATTTCGCAGCAACCTGGATGGAACTTGAGTCTATAATACTGAGTGACCTCTCACAGAAACAAAGATCCGAGTATCACATGTTCTCACTCATATAATGGACCTTGAACATCCAATGTAATACTATAAGAAAATGACTGATGGTACTGGGAAACTATAGGGGGAGATGGTATTAACAGTAGCAAATATCTGTCGGGGGAAGGGGAAACACCTCTTATCAACAGGGTGCCTGAATGAAACGTAATTGTACACCTAACCCTTAACTGTACCCCACAAAATCATAATAAAAAATATTGATTTAATAAAAAAAAGAAGATATATAAATGGCCAACAAATATATTTTGAAATGCTCAACATCACTAATTGCCAGAGAAATGCAAATTAAAACCACAATGAGATGCCACCTTTCAGCAGTCAGAATGGCCATTATTAAAAAAAAAAAAGATACAAGCTCTAGGGAAATCATATGGAGATTTCTCAAAGAGCTAAAAGTAGTACTACCATTTGATCCAGCAGTCCCACTACTAGGTATCTACCCAAAGGAACAGAGGCTGTTAGCTAAAAAGACACCTGCACTCACATGTCCATCGCAGCACAATTCACAGTTGCAAAGATGTAGAATCAGCCTAAATGTCCATCAACCAATCAGTGGAAAATGAAAATGTGGTATATATACCCATGGAATACTCTTCAGTCATCAAAAGGAATGAAATAATATCTTTTGCAGCAACTTGATAAAGTATTGGAAAATATCATCCTAAGTGAACAAATGCAGGAACAGAAAACCAAACACCACGTGTTCTCACATATAAGTGGTAGCTAAATTGTGGATCCACAAAGGCATAGAGAATGGTATAACAGACACTGGAGATTCAGTAGGAGGAGGGTGGGAAGAGGGGGAGGGATGAAAAATCATCTATTGGGTTCAATGTGGACAGAGGGGAAGGGGGTACACCTAAAGTTCAGACTTTGTCACTATACAATGCAACCATGTAACCCAAAACTATTTGTACTCCCTAAAGCTATTGAAATGAAGAAAAACATAATTTTCATTTCACATGTTAAAAAAAACATTTGTGGGTATTTTTCTGTTAGC
The DNA here is from genome assembly GCF_000164805.1 of Carlito syrichta. Taxonomy (NCBI): domain Eukaryota; kingdom Metazoa; phylum Chordata; class Mammalia; order Primates; family Tarsiidae; genus Carlito; species Carlito syrichta. The sequence continues at coordinate 172,945 of NW_007256482.1, read as the reverse complement.
CTACTCTCATAAGTGCTTGAGGTGGTTTACAAAAATACAGAAAATGTGTGAAGGGAAAATTAGGAGTTCTAAAAATATTTGATCCAAGATTCTGCACAGATTGAAGATGCATTACACATTCAACTTTGAGTCCCAGAAGTCAAAATTTTTTCTCCTTCTGTTTACTCATAATGCTAATAATAAGTGACTAAAAACATAATTAAGTGGAAGGGTACTGGTTAAGATTTTTTAAAAAGATGTTTGTCTTTCAGCTAATTTATCTATTTGAAAATGTGATTGTATTACTAGGTTTTTAGTGTATATTAACTAACTAGTCATTGAGTTGAAATGAATGATTTGTTAAATTCAAAGATTATTCATAAAACATTATATTCAAATTTTCAACTAATAATGATGTAGCGTACATTAACCCGTAGTTTATATTTTTCCTTATAAATGTGCATTAAAAATCATGTCAGTAGACATAAGCCTTCCTGTAATGTACAATTACATTGACTCTCATCCTTTCCACACATGCCTACAGTCTGCTCAGTGTTTATATGTGAATCCTAACATGCTGACAATGAAGTCATACTCCCTCTTGTGACTTGAGCAAATCACTACGTAGCAATGGAATATTACCTGTGGGTGTGGGGAATGGGGAGATGTTGGTCAAAAGGCGCAAATTTAAGTTACAAGGAATAAATGGTAAGTATTTAAGGTGACAGATATGTTAATGACTTTGATTTCACCATTCCATAATGTATACATATATCATAACAACACTTAGTATCCTATAAATATATATAATAATAATTTGTCAATTAAAAACTAAAGTCAAAAAGAAATGTTACCTATGCTATTAAATTTATTTTAAAGTGTATCTGTTCCACAAGACTGATTTAAAGACTGCACAGTAATTAAATATGATATTGTTCTGCATTTGAGCTTGTTCAAGTAAGAAAAATTTTCTATTAAATAAATAGAAGGATTCCAAAATAGAATGTGCTTGGTCATGCAATCTTAAATATCTGGAGGAAAAAATGCTAAAGTGATTTAACACTGGACCAACTGTAGAAATTTCAAGTAACTCTTTATCTTCAAATATGAAGAAACTTATCCAAGCATTCTTTCTTTTTGGTCCTTTTTTTACTTCTGTGCCTCTTAATACCTTTCCCCTAAGCCATAACTCTGATTATCCTTAAAAGTACAAAATATGCTTTTATCTTCTGGAGCTACACAGTCCTTTATGTAAACAGTACCAGAGGCTTTGAGTGAATTGCATCTGAAACTAGTCTTCCAATGACAGATTCCAAGTATTGTCACTCTCGTGTCCTCAGGTAAGTTACCTAACTTTCCTTTGCCTCACTTTCCATATTTGTGAAATAGAGACAATACTAGTATCTATCTCAGAAGTTTACATGATAATAAAATGCATTAGTAAATGTAAAGTGCTTAGAACAGTACCTAGTACACAGTGAGAATTCAATAATTTTTTTATTTTATTTTATATTTTATTTTTTAGAGACAAGATCTTGCTATGTTGCCCAGGATGGTCTCAAACTCCTGGACTCAGGCGATCCTTCCACCTTACCCTCCCAAAGTACTGGGATTACAAGCATGAGCCATCATGCCTAAAAAATTTTAAAAATATAATTTTGATAATGATGACTTCAATGATTAACTCTGTATCATTGGCTCACAAATTTATATCTCTATTCCTGTCCTCTAGTTTTTCATTTTAACTATAATGTCAAGCTTTGTTGAAAAATAAAATGAAATTCCGTCTTGTCTTTATATAAAACCATGCTATTCTTACCCATTACACATTTATTTAATACTTATTGTGTGCTAGGTAATTTTTCAGGAATCAAATGTACAAATGTAAATAATTCTTTGTTCTTTATAAGGTGAGAAAAGCAAGTAAACAAATGATTACACTAGAGTGTGATTAATAATTGGGGCCATAGAAGTACTGAAGAGAGTCATCTAAATCAGATTTTTGCTCAAACATTGTGTTAGTTTTCTGTTCATGTATAACAGAGTACCCCCAAATTTAGCAGCTTAAAGCAGCAAACATTTGTTACTGCATAGCTTTCATAGACAAGGAATCTGGGCATGGCTTAGCTGGATGCTCTTGGCTCAGGATCTCTTGTAGGCTGTAATCAAGGTGTGTGCAGGGGATGTAATCATCCCAAGGCTCAACTGCTTCCAAACTCACTCACATGGTTGTCAGCAAGATTTGTTTTCTCATGGGCTGCTAGACTAAGGTTCTCAGTTTCTCACTGGTTGTAAGGCTATTCTTACTTCCTTATCATGTAGGCTTCTCTAGGCTCATAACATGGCAGCTGGTTTCTCCCAGAGAGCACTGAGAGAGCAGGCAAGAAAAGAGAAGCAGGAGTTATGTCAGTCTTTTTGTCACTGAATCTTAGAAGTGACATACCATTATGTCTGCCATAACCTCTTTGTTAGAAGCAAGTCACCAGGTTAGGCCCACATTCAAACAGAGTGGGTATGAATACCAGAAAGTGGGGATTATTGGGGGCCATCTTAAAGTCTACCTACCTTAAATATGATTAATTATTTTCTCTTTTTTGTTATGATTTATCTCCCCTGCCATCTCTAGTTAGTCTCAGTTTCTCATTGGATACATACCACTCTATAGATGCTCTTGCTGCAATGTATTGTCTTTTTACTTGAGGGAAACCATGAATACAAATGAGCCCAGAGAAAACTAATACAAATACTCCATAGGCTGAATAGCTTCAAAGTAAAATTTGAGTAAGATAGAGATAAATTCAATGACCATAGTCTTCACAGGTAATTAATAAAATTTATCTGGACAAAAATTTCATTAGTAGCTTACCAATATCTTGGAGAAAATATTTTTGGGCTCTTTCACCAACCACTAGTATCATGCTCAGAGAAGTCTAGCCTGGATTTCCATGTCAGGAAAGCAGTTATGGTTCAAGAATTAAAAGACTCTGATGCCAGCTCTGCTGCATGAGTCACTTAACCTCTTTGAGCTTTGGTTTCCTTATCTATAAAGTGGCTGTGATGAGTACCTGCTCTGCCCACTGTCACAGGACTGTTGTCATTTCTCATTATAATATATGGAAGGAATTGGACACATGCCTTGAAAAACTTTCCAATACTGATGAAAGTAAGGCATCATTATCATCTTGGTCATTAAACCTAGAAATATTTTTTCTCAACAGTATGTATTAAATTTTATAAGCTCCGAAAGCATTGTGGAAGCACCCATTACTTTCCAGAGGGTAATTTCTTTCCAATTTTAGTGGAATAAAATCCTCTCCTAAAAGGTTTTATACTTTAGAACTCCATTTCCTCCTTTTCCCATTCTCAACATACTCACATTCTTCCCACATTCTCAGTAAACTGGTGGTGGTATGAATCCCTGCATAACTGTTAGACAAACCCATGCCCATCAGAAATGCAAACACAATCAAAGGTTGACATGTTTATAATCAAAATAAAAATTAGTTAAAAATAAAAGTTATAAAAGGCTTTAGATACCTTTCAAACTTCGTTTCTAAACATGTACAAATTTTATGTTGGACATAATCCAAGGATGATAAGAATTCTTGCATCAGTACTCAAGTTACAGGCATTGAGAACTTGCCCTGTAGTCTGATTTAGCTTTCAAGTTTGCCTCTTCCCTTGTGTGCCAGGGATGCCCAAGTTAATTCCATGTGCTTGTGGTTAGTGAAGCTCTGAATATTGAGATGACTAAAACGTGGTAGAAAAAGTGTCCTGAAAAGGATTCTGAGAAGTTGCTAGAGCAGTGTGATCTCTACACTTTTTTGGTCATGTATAAAATATTATGAATAAAATGTGAGTACACTCCCATATTGGTGTAATCTTAAATTTGTAAATTGTGCATATTATGTATATTATAAAAAAGATATGCAGTTTGTAACTAGACAAGAGATTAAATAAAAATATTTTAAATATAAAATTCAACTTACTTCATTTATTAGTGGGTACACTGCATCACTTTGTCCTCAAATTGTAGAGGTTTATATCAATATTCTGGACAGCTGGTTTTTATTGTTTACTTGCTTATTTATTTATTCATTTATTTTTTGAGTTAGTCTCACTCTGTTGCCTAGGCTAGAGTGCAGTGGCATGATCACAGCTCACCTCAGCCTCGACCTCCTAGGCTCAGGGGATCTTCCCACCTCAGCCTCCTGAGCAGCTGGGACTATAGGTGTGTGCCACCACACCCAGATAATTTTTTAGAATTTTGTTATGACAAAGTCTTGCTATACTGTTCTTTTGGGCTCAAGTGATCCTCCTGCCTTGGCTTCCCAAAATGCTAGGATTACACGCATGAGACATCAGTTTGGCTTTTAAATGCCTTGTTAATTAACTCAGCATCATACTATCACTAGCTAATATTGAAAAGTAAAATATACATAGGGTTAGATTCATTGTTTACAATAATTATGTATAGTCATATTTCAAATAGTCTTTCTGGAAAAAAATTTAGTTGGTCTACATCTTAGCAGAACTAATTGGGTCATCACTGATTTCATCTCTTGGCATGGCTGAAAAGGATCTCCTTCAGGGAGTAGGAGAAATATCATTATGCAGTTTCAAAAAATTTATTCTTGTATTATAAATATTAACATCAACCCACAGTTTCTTTTCAGGAGTCTTTTAAAGCTATTGATCCATTAGTGAGTGTCAATTTTGTTAAAACTAGATGATGTAATATGTAAGTATGTTTAAGTATATTAATTATAAAGAAAGCAGCAATATGCTGTGATATTTAGAAAACAACACAAGTATAAAGATGCTATTACTATCCCTCTACATAGTAGACTGAAATATCAGCTAAGTGAGGGCACTTGCTTACTAAATATTAGTAAAACATAACTTCTGTTTCATTTTTAAAGATAGAAATATATATAAATAAAAGTGTTATTTTTTTCCCTACACCCAGAGATATGCACACTCCAATTTGGAGACCACTGTGCTAGATTCCTTTTGGGTTTATCTGAGAACCTAGTGAGGCTTGAACCAGGAAGACAGAAGGGAAACAAGAGCGTAAATAGATAGAACTCTGGGCCCTTTTTCCTGCTTCAACCAAACAGTCCAATCTCATTTAATTTCTATTTTATTTTCTGATAAATTTTCATTTGGCCAAAGAACTCTATAGTTAAAACATGTCTGAAACATTTTTTGAAGAATCCTAGAAGCCTATACCCCACAGTTCTGACAAATGTTTAAAACTGAACAATAAACAGTAAAGTTGCAAAGGCAGTCTTTTATCAGAGAGCTAAGTTTGCCCAATTTTAAAGTTCCTTAGTTTTGTTTGTTTTATTTTTCTTACATGGAAGATTATAGCCTTAGGAATCTAAAAGAGAAAATACTCAGTCAAACATGCTACAAAACTTTTGGGTATAAATAAATGCTAAATAAAAACACAGATTAAAAATACTTTCAATTTTTTCCTTAAGACACTTAGTAAAAAGTTTTGAATATTTTTGAAACAAATCATATTAAAGCAAAGCTTTAAAAAGGATATGGTTCTTGGAATATTTCAGTGAGCTTAATCTTGGTTTGTTTAGGGGCATTGGAAATGCCCCTAGTTAGCTCATGCATGCTAAGATAATATGAAATCAGTGGACTCTGACCTCCAAAATTGAAGAGAACACGATTAAACTCTGGACCGGTGCTAATATAATGGGACTAAAGAGGAAGAAAAGAAGCAAATCAATTATTACTTTTGTATTTTTAAACAATGATAGATATAACTTTAAGTATATAGTAAGGTAAGTAAAATTCTCTCTCTATATATATACATTTATATATATTGACTTTATATATATATATTTACTTTTTTTTAGATAGGGTCTCACTCTGTAGCCCAAGCTAGAGTACAGTGGAATGATCCTGGCTTACTGAAGGCTCAGCCTTCTAATTCAAGTGATTCTCCCATCTCAACCTTCAGAGTAGCTGAGACTACAGGTGCACAACACCACACGTGACTAATTTTTTGATTTTTTTGTAGAGATGAGGTCTCACTCTGTTACCTAGGCTGGATGGTCTCAAACTCCTAGGCTCAAGTGATCCTCCCACCTCAGTCTCCCAAAGTGTTTAGATTACAGGCATGAACCACTGCACTGAACTAAAATTACTATTTAACATGTTAAACAAAAGGAAATTCCACACAGTATGTTCCTAATTAAAGGAATTCACCAAAGTATGAGTCTATGATTATGTGCAATAAGGTTCTTCTTGCCCTTTGATTTGATTGACTATGGGTCAATAGAGATTATTCAGCCAGAAGAACAAAAAGGAAAATAAATGAAGAAAATGAAAAGAACCAGGAAAAGTCACAGGAAATAATATTTTTTGAAAATGGCTCAACTTTCCAAATTGATAAAAAACACATCCAAGAAGTTCAGCAAACTCTAAGTAGATAAATTGAAACCTAAACACATTATAGACAAAGTATTTAAAGACAAAGTCAAAGAGATAACTCTCAAAAGCAGCAAGAGAAAAACAATTGATCACATATTAGCAGCTGACTTCTTATTAAAACAAAGGAGGTCAGAAGGCAGTGGGATGGCATAATCAAAGTGCTGATGGAAAAAACTCTTCACCAAAAATTAGATGTCAAGAAAACAATACTCATAAATAAAATTACTCCAAGATTCTCTTATTCACATTTTATGGGAGACAAAATCAGTATAGCAACTACCATTTTGAGTCTTCCCTCAATTTTTGTAATGCCAAGATGAGCAACTTATTAATTCTACTTCCTGAGGAAAAATAAGATTTTATTTTCATTTGCTTTTATTAATACTAAAGTTCTCTTTTATATCTTTTGTTTATGGTCACTTTTTTATTCCATAGGTTTTTATAAGTAATATATGTTTCAAGATTCCTAGCTATTATGGAATTATTTCAAATAATGGGACTATCATAATCAAAAACCATTCTTTAATGTCAACATCAGACATGTTTTCCATGAGGTAAATCACTTTCATCTTAAGCTTTCATGGTAATTCACATTGGATTATATGTTGCCAGATCTTTAAGATATATGTAAAACCAACCTAAACTTAGTTTAGATTAAAACAAATCAAGACAGATGTTTTGTAATTCTTTTCCTATTACTGCCCTGGGAAGTACTAATAAACATTCTATTTTACTAAAGTTCTAGAAGTAGGAATTTCTGTTATTTTTCTGCAGTTATCAGTTATTAAATTAGGAAAACCACAGTTTGCAGCTCCTTCTTTCTCTATGAGAATCCATCATTTTTAAGGATAGTTTAGTTAGGCAAGAGTTGAACTAGGTACTAAATGTAAATTCAGTGTTTCATAGAGCCTTTGTCTTTTTTTGAAATGCTTTAAAGTGGAGTGCTGGAGACACTCAGAATAGCCAAACCAATTAACAGAATCCCACTGCTTCCACTCACTCCACAAAAGATAATGACAGAAATTTGTCAGATCATTTTAAGATTCCATAAAACAAGATGTTTATAGTAAAAAGTCAACTTAGCACTAAATTTGAAGAACATGGTAACCTTGTAAACTTTAGAATGCTCACATAGGATGAACTAGAATGTCCAAGGGGGTGGTTTTGGTGCTCCAGTCTTCTGTTAATTTATTAAAGAATAATTGTTGACAATGACTAGTAAGTTAAAATTTGATTTTTAAAGCTTGAATGTGTGTCCTGCCAATGCTCATGTCTATTGTCATGGAGACAAAAAACCCACAAGCACCTATTCAGCGTTTGGACAACTTTGGTGCTTAGAAAATTCTTCTATATGTTGAGCTGAAATATATATCCCCATAGCTTTCACTTATGAGTAAAAGTTATGCTTTTTTTTGAGTCACACAGAAAAAATCTAATTCTGCTTTCCTTTAGTAGCTTTTTACACATTTGAAAGCAGTTATTATGGCCTCCAGAGTCTTTTCCTTTCCACCAGAAACACCTTTATATATTTTGGCCATTGTTCAAGCACTATGGCTTCAGAGTTATTCACTATCATGATTATTTTCTGTTTAAAACACTTCTGTTAGTCTACATCCATTTTATAATGCAAGGCTTCAAAAACTGACATACTATACCAATTATTGTCTGATTAGTATAGAATAGATCCCACATGTTATGGACTGAAAGTTTGTGTCCCTCCCAGATTCATTTGTTGAAGCCTTAACTCCCAGTATTCTAGTATTTGAAGAATTAAGTCTAGATAAGGTCATAAATAATGGGATTAATGTCTTTATAAGAAGAAGAAACTGGAGCTCTTTCTCTTTCTGCTATGTGAGGACACAACAAGAAGTTATCTGTAAGACAAGAAAAGTACCTTCCCAACCAGCAAATTGGCTGGCTCCTTAATCTTGGACTTCCCATTCTCCAGAATTGTAAAAAGTAAACTACTGTTACTTAAGCTACCCAGTCTATGGTCTTTTGTTATGACAGCCCAAATTGACTAATAGAATGAGACAGGGCCAATAATGCAACAATATGATGTACTACTAAAGATATATCTCCAACTGGTTTTCTATATTTTTATTGTTTTGTAGAGACAGGCTCTTGCTATGTTCTCCAGGTTGCTCTTGAGCTCCTGGGCTCAAGTGATCCATTCACCTTGGCCTCCCAAAGTGCTGGGATTACAGGTGTAAGCCACCATGCCTGGCTATCTTTTCACAGTGTCCTCTGAAAAAGGTTGTTTTTGTCAGTTACAAATCCATCTATCCATAGTTCTTCAACTAGTAAACAAAGTATAAGAAACTATGTTTAGTGCTTGCTGAAGATCAGAAATACAAATTCTATTACTGTCCCTGATTTCTAAATCTAGTAATCTTGCCTCAAAAGGAAATGGTATGACATTGTTTTTGATCCAGATTTGACTCCTACAAATCACCAGTTAATACCCTGAGTACCTACAAACCAGCCTTGGGAGCACTGTTAAGGTTGGAATAAGGTAAAAAGAGACATTTTGGGTTTTTTTCTTTTTTAAAAAACAATTTTTGTAAGATATTTTTTAAACTGAATTATTAAAGACCAAGAAATACTACTTTAGAAAGTGATTATAATTTCTAATTTTAGGTGATGGTCAGAATTTACTAGATAATTTAGATAAAATTTTAGCAATCAAGATTGTAACAGATTTAAAACCTAACTGCCTAACAAATTAAGGGATCAAATTCAGAATGTCAAGCCCATGACTTCATCAGATCTTGGCTAAAGCACTACAAGGTTGCAAGTCTGTGAGCTCGCTATTTGCAAGGCACATTCAAGAATGTTGAGAAACTAAGCATTCACAACTCAAGAATAACGGTATTAATGTGTTGATTTACAGGACCATGGCTTAAGAAGCAAGGATAGACCAACCATTGCTGCTGATACTCCTCTGAAGTTTTCTCTGAAACTGTGATGCTTATTGAGATTGTACTCATGTGAAAATACTAGAAAAAGTATTTGCATGCCAACCACAAAAGAAGTTGTGACAAGAAGTGTTGTAAGGAAAAGATGTTTTAAAAGTTATGATTTTTTACATTAGAGATGGGATTTTTCAGAAGAAAGTAAAGCTTTTTTTCCCACATGGGTGGTTCATTTTATTGAGAGGGTAAAGTGAAGACAAAACTGTCTACTGAGTGCTCTCAAGACACAAGCTTTCCCATGAAGTCTGAGCAAACACAGAAGTGTTACTATATAGTGACATTTCACAGAGGAGCAACCCAAGAAATATCTGAATGAAAGAAATTTCAGAGCTCCTGGGCATCACAGCCAGGTGAGTGACAGAGGCAGCGTGGAGTCAACTTGGACATTGAAGGTGAGATCTGCTGTGAGGAAGACTTGGATGGTGGCTGCTTGGGGCCTGAAGATGGCAATGCTCAGGAGGGTTAACTTTTTAAATATTAAGATTAACCACTCCTACCAAGTTCATTTGAAGAGAATGAATGAAAAAGGAATTAACCACTCCAAGTAAATGGAGTGGTTATTTGATCATTACTTATTTTTCCTAAAACATATTTTGAGAATGTAATAACCAACATTACCTATGTAAAGCACAGTCAATCACAATTATACTGCAAATTAAACAAGTAGGGACATTTTTTGTTATAATTATGATTCTTCAAACCTTTGTTGCTAATCTTGTTAATCTTGATTCTTCCTTAATTGTGGACATTGCATGTGCTCTTGGGGTCTTTAAAATTTTTACCATATTGAAGTCAATATCTAAAACAGAAAATAATTTTAAAAATTCTGGTTATTTTTCCCTCCACAAAAAGACATGATACCTCTTTTGCTTTCTAGCAATGCATCCTAGGCATGGAGAAAGGCAAACATGGATGAGAGGGAGTTAGTATATTTCTATAGCTTGCCCCAAAGAGGAAATGGATATTCTATCTAAAATCTTTACTAAATGGGGGAGAGTTTATAAAATTCATGTATTTACATGATCTGATGTTATTCTCACAAATTGTTCTGTGAACTAAGTAACATTTTCCATAATTGATAGTTGAAAAAACTAAAGTTCAAGAATCTGTGACTTGTTTAGGTCACCTTATGTTAAGCAGTAAAGGGAGAGGACACAAATCTAGGTCTTTTGCTTCTGAGTCCAGAGCTCTTTCCATGCCCCTCTAATTAAATGAAGTAGGAAGCTTGAGCCTCTGCATTTTACATTAGAGATGGGGATATTTTCTCCCATATTCTGACAGTACACCCAGTTAAGAAAAGACTTGGTAACCTTTCTTTCCAAACAGCATGAATATGCATGAAGAGCATCTTGTCACACCTCAGAGAACCATGTGATTTAATCACCCATGTCAATCAGCCTAAAAGTAGAAGCTAGATATTAAGTATATCTTAATATACAGCAGAGAAAAAAGGTGGTCTGAGAGGTTTGTTCTGGACTCTGGCACTGACTATCAGTTACCAGATAGTTAAATCAAATCTAGGGATTGTAATGTTGATAACAAAACTCTTAAGAGTTGGAGAAAGTCACTTGAATTGATTTTTGACATTAGACATTAAGAGATATTAAACATTAGCCTGAAACACTAGAGGCAGGTAAGCATTTATTTCCACTAAAGATTAAATGATTGGTTAACAAGGAATCCATATTTTAAATATTTGAGTAGAACTAACATTAGATTAAATTGGAATTAGAATGGGCAAGAAAGGTAAATCATATTGTAATGTTTTCTTTAAAACTTCAGTTTTGAATAATTCTTAAATACATATGCATGTGATATTACTTAATTTCTAGTCTTCTATTAACAGATATAATTTTGATAATAAAGGACCCTCCACTTCAAGTTCACCAAAACCATAATGAAAAATTTACTTATTAGGCTGGGTGTGGTGGCTCACACCTGTAATTCCAACACGTTTGAAGGCCAAGGTGGGAAGATTGTTTGAGCCCGGAAGTTTGAAACCAGCCTAAGTAACACTGTGAGACCTTGTCTCTACAAAAAAATTTTTAAAAAAACAGCTGGATGTGGTGGTGTGTACTTGTAGTCCCAGTTACTTGGGAGGTTGAGGCGGAAGGACTGCCTGAGCCCAGGAGATCTAGGCTGCAGTGAGCCATGATGATGCCACTGCACTTCAGCTTGGGTGACAGAGTAGGGTCCTGATTCAAAATAAATCAATAAATTTAAAAAGCTTACTTTTCATATCACCTGCCCTTCACTGTAGAATTATTGTCAATAGATAGTAGTATTCATTAATATCAGGCAAATAATTTAAGCTGGAAGTAATTGTAATACACAAAAAAGTAAAAGATAAATGGCAAAGCAAAGAAACGTAAGAAGAAAAAGAGTCAAAGAAAAAAATTATAATAAAGCTCATTCAGATATGAGAAGAGTAATAAATATTAAAATGTTTATATGTACTACCTTTTTTTCCTATTCCTTTCCTCTAAGTCATTGACTTACTTTATGAAAAAATATTAATTTTTCTCTGATTATAATTTTCATGTATCTTCTGTTTTCAGCATCTTTGAAAGCTTGGCAATATTACTTGAAAAACCAAAAATGACTCTGATAAAACTATAAGAAAATATGTCTTCAGAAATTTCATTAATGAAAAAATATTCCAGTCTTCCTCCACCTGCACTTGGAAAATTTTATTTTCATAATTATCCTCTACTTATTTTAGAGATGTTATCTCTCTTAAAAGAGAGATACACAAATGAATATAGTTACCTCTATCGACTTTTGCAGTTTTAGTTCTAATAATCCTTCTGAAATGTAAATAACTCATATATCTTGGTAATATTAAAGTAAGGTCAAGCAGGCCTTATTAATATAATAATCAAATAAGCTATGAGAACAGAAAAAACGTTATTCATAGATATACTTAAGAATACATCTAATTTAAACCAGAACTACACTTAGAATGAGACTTTTTATATGGTATTGAAACTGTCAGGGAAGGCAGGTGGGATTGGCAGTGGAGGGAGGGGCATACCTCTTCAGCAAGGGTACCTGCATAATCAATGTTTATATACCTAACCCTGAATTGTACCCCACATATTTATAGTAAAAAAAAGAAATGCAAGGGAAAAGTAAAAGTAAAACATAGGTAGTCAGTCATTAAGCAAAATGTATGTGATCTGAGTAAATTAAAAATAAAATATGAGTACAATTTTTTAGTAATATGGGAAAATAATGAGTGTTTCAAAGAAAGTATTATATACCCATGAGCGTATTCTTTTATTCTATTTTATTTTATTTTATTTAGAGTTGTGGGGTACATGTCAGGATTTGCTACATAAGTAAATTGCATGCTGGTGAGGTTTAGGCTTCTAGTGGGCCCTCTCTTCCACTAGAAGTGGATCTGGTACCTGGCGTCTTGTTGTGTGCCCTTTATCCCTCCTCTTCACCTCCCTTGTCCAGTGTCTGTTGTTCCCACCTAGTTCTCATGTGACCAGTGATTAGGGCCCACTTATGAATGAGGGCCTCTTATGCTTTGCCAGTAGGACTCACTGTGCTGTTCTTGGCCTTATAAACATAAGCACATCTCTGGCCCAAATAGAATTCAGTTTCATCTCGTGCATTAACACCGTCAATTTTGCTCCCTTTGGTTCCGGAGACCTCGCTTATAGCCAGCAAAAATGGCTTTGGACCACAGCCTTCCAGACACATTTGCCTCTTAGAAGTCCTGTTCCCACCAGGCCTCCACCGGCTCCAAGATGGTGGGAAGGGCTGTTACAATGTTTTTGATTTCCAGCATTTCCTTTGATTCTTTCTTAGCATTTCCGTCTCTCTGCTTATAATACTACATGTTTTCTATTAAAGATTTCAGCATGTTAATTACAGCTACTGTAAGATCCTGGTCTGAAAATTCCAAAATCTCTGCCATATCTGAGTGTGGTTCTGATGCTTACTTTGTATGGTTTTGTCTTTTAGGATGCTTTGTTATTTTTTGTTGAAAGCCAAACATGATAAGTCAGGTGAAAAGAACTGAGGCTTTTAGTGTGACAGGCTTTTAGTGTGAAGCTCTACGCTTATCTGGTTAGAGGCTAAGCTGTGTTTACTGTTTGTTGTACCTGAGGTTTCAGCGGCTAATACTTTATCTAAGGTCCTTTTTTTGGTCTTCCCTGATGTCTTTGTTTCCCTAGAGATACCCTTTAAAATAGAATCGGAGGCTTGCAGTTCTTTTAGCTGTAATCCTGTTATAGGAGCCCTCCTGATATGTTAGCAATATGTGGGGATAGGGCATGCATTTATACTCCTATAAGTAGGTCTCTGTTATTTAATGACCCTAGGTTGGGTATTTCCTCTCCCTCAGTCAAAGGCCAGAGGAGGCTAGATCTGGGCATTTCCATTCCCGTATATTGAAGACTAGAGGGAACTGGATTGGATATTTCCCTTCCACCAAGTTGGTTAGGCTATGAAAAATCCAAATCAGTTAGATTTTTATAAAACAGTTTCCCTAGAGACGAGGATTTTTAAAAACAGAACAGAGAGCTCTGGGGGCATTTCAAAATGATTACTTTCCTCCTGCCTTGCCAGAGACATGAGGGAATTTTTCTCTGATTGTCACAGTGAAAATCTGCTATAGTGAAAATAAAACTCATAACAGTATGGTGGCATACCTGAGACTGGGCCCCCTCTGAGTTCTTTTCTGGATTAAAAAACTGTGATTAATATTTTTAATGGACAAATCAGAATTACATTTATGGGGTAGAATGTAATGCTTTGATTTATGTATACAATGAAGCATGATTAAATTAAGCTAATTAATATATTCATTACCTTGCTTACTTTTTAATGATGAGATCTTTGAAATTTATTCTCAGTTATTTTTGAAATAAATAACACATTATTGATTATAGTCATCCTGCTGTGAAATAGATCTTAAAACTATTCCTTTATCAGAAAGTTTATACCTTTTGATCAATAAGGCCACATTCTCTCCCTCTCCAGCCTTCCACCCTCAGTTCTGGTAACAATTATTCTACTCTCTACTTTTGCTAGTTCAGATTTATTAGATTTCATATATACGTGAGATAATGCACTATTTGTTTTTTGGTGCCAGGCTTATTTCCCTTAGCATAATGCCCTTCAGACTAATTCATGTTGTCATAAATGACAAAGTTTCCTTCCCTTTTTATGACTGGATATAATTCTGTTGTGTATGTGTATCACATTTTCTTTATCCATCCATTCATTGATATGTCCATCAATGGACATTTAGGACATGACACTTAGGTTGTTTCTATGTCTTAGGTATTGTGAGTAATGTTACAATAATGTAGGAGTGCAGATATCATTTTGGCATATTGATTTCAGTTCCTTTGGATATGTACCCAGATGTGTGATTAATGGGTCACATGGAGGTTCTATTTCTAGTTTTTAGAGTAACCTACATATTGTAGGTTGTACAATGACTGTACTAATTTATATTAACATCAGCAATGTATAAGTTTCCCTTTCTCTCCACATCCTCTCCAACACTTATCTTTCACCTATTTGATAAAAGACATTTTAAAAGGTGTGAAATATATCATGGTGGTTTTAATTTGCAATTCCCTAATGATTAGTGATACTGAACATTTCTTCATGTACCTATTGCCCATTTGTATGTCTTTTGAGAAATATCTGATCAGGTTCTTGCTGGAGACCAGCTCCAGCTGGGTTCAGGGTACCCCAAAGGTGGAGACGGTGTCAGTGATTGGGGGGAAGAAGAGAGAAAGAGAGAGAGAGAGAAAGAAAGAGACTGGACTCCGGTCTAGTGCAGAAGCAATGTGTGCTTTATTGGGAATTACAACAGGTCTTTTATACACAAAGTCAGATGTGGGAGGGGCGTCCCCCACCCACCAGAAACCTTAATCCATGAAAACTCAATCAATGATTGCCTTTAAACCCTTTTCATATGATAATCTTAAAATCCCATAACAAAGGATAACTTAATCTGTGACTGACATATTCTATAACCCTTTTTCATTCTTGGCTGATTGATTTATGCCAAGTTAAACAATTCTATAGAAGCTTAAGTATTTACTTTACAAACGAAAGTGGCCCATCCCAGAATGTTTGGAATGTGGCCCAGTCCAAAGTTTACAGTGGGCTACCTGCAAGTAACCCAGCCGCATTCTTTCAACAAAATGGCTGTCTTCTAAAACTATATTCTACAATTTACACCTTCAGTGAATCCTAAGATCATGACCCAGAAGCCTGTGACCAATACTAAGGCTCTTAGATGTGACACGAGTTTGAATTATAAGTTGTGTGAAAGCCAAAACTTCAGTTTGTGGAAGAATGGGAGCAATGAGCTTCTAAAGTTAGCTTGTGCTCGTCCTGGTCTCAGAGTTATTATGTTTTGAGCTCACAGGAGCTTAATCTGGTTAGTGCTGAGTAGAAAGGGGGAGAAAATAGGGTCAAATAGCTCCCAAACGCATCCTAGTGGTCTCGGGGTCAACGGCCCTTCCTGATCCCTAACACTCAGTGGACCTCCATGGCTGGCTCCCAACAAGTTCTTTGCCCATTTTTTAAATTGGGTTATTTGTTTTCTTGCTATTGAGTCTCCTGTGTATTTTACATATTAACTCCTTATCAAATGTACTGTTTGAAAGTATTTTCTTCCATTCTGTGGGTTGTCTCTTTACTTTGTTAATTTTTTTCTTTGCTATGCAGAATCTTTTTAGTTTGATGCCATCACATTTGACAATTTTTGCAAAAACTTTCAGAGTCATATCCAAAAAATAACTGTCAGATCAATATCATGGAGACTTTCTCCTATGTTTTCTTCTGGCAGTTTTATAGCTTCAGGTCTATATTTAAGCATATGTAATCCATTTTTACTTGGTTTTTATATATGGAGTAAGATAAGGGTCTAGTTTCATTCTGCATTTGAATATCCAGTTTTCCCAACACAGTTTATTGAATACATTGCCCTTTCCCCATTGTGTATTCTTGGCATCTTTGTAAAAAATTACCTGAGTGTCAATACATAGGTTTATTTCTTGGTTTTCTATCTTGTTTCATTGGTCAATGTGCCTATTTTTATGCCAGGATCATGCTGTTTTGATTATAATCACTTTATGTTTTCAAAACAGGGAGTGTGATACCTCCAGCTTTGTTCTTTTTGCCCAAGATTGACTTGGCTATTTGGACACTTTGTGATTCCATATGAATTTTAGGATTGTCTTTTCAATTTCTGTGAAAATTAAATTGTGATTTTGATAGGGATTGTATTGAATCTGTAGATTGCTTGGGATAGTATGGACGTTTTCACAGTATTACTCCTTCTAATTCATGAACACAGGATACCTTTCCATTTATTTGTGTTTTCTTCAATTTCTTTAATTAGTATTTTATAGTTTTCAGTATACAGATATTTCTCCTCCTTGGTTAAATTTACACAAAAGTATTTAGATTTTTTTGTTGCTATTGTAAATGAGCTTATTTTTATAATTTCTTTTTTAGATAGTTAGTTATTAGTACATAGAAATGTTAATAATATTTGTATATTAATTTTGTATCCTGCAACTTTACCCAATTTATTTATCAGTTCTAACAGTTTTTGGTGGATTGTTTAGGATTTTCTACACATAAGATCATGCCCTTTGCGAATAGAGACAATTTCACTTCTTTCTATTAGGATGCCTTTTATTTATTTCTCTTGCTCTGGCTAGGATTTCTAATATTATGTAAAAAAAAAAAAAAAGAAGTGGTGAGACTGGACATCTTTGCCTCATTCCTGATCTTAGAGGAAAATATTTTAACTTCTTACCATTAAGGATGATGTCAGCTGTGTGTTTGTCATATATGGCTTTTATCATTTTGAGTTACATTCCTTTTTTACTCAATCTGTTGAGAGTTTTTTTTTTTAATCATAAAAGGGTGTTGAACTTTGTCAAATTCTTTTTCTGCATCTATTGAGATGATCAAATAATTTTTATTCTTCAATCTGTTAATGTAGTGTATCATATTTATTGACTTGCATGTGTTGAACTATCCTTGTATCTCAAAGGTAAATCACAATTGACTATGGTAAATATGTCTTTTAATGTATTCTTGAATTTGGTTTACTAATAATTTGTTGAGGATATTTGAAACTATGTTCATCAGAGATATTGGCCTGTAATTTTGTTTTCTTGTAGTGTCCTTGTCTGTCTTTGGTAGCAAGACAGTGCTAGCCTTGTAAAATGATCTTGGAAATATTCCCTCTACTTTGATTTTGTTTTGGAGAGTTTGAGAAGAATTGGTATTAATTCTTCTTTAAGTGTTTGATAGAATTCAATAGTAAAGTTGTCCTGTCATAGGCTTTTCTTGGGTAGGAGAATTTTAATTAATGATTCAATTTTTTTAGTCATTACTGGTATATTTGGATTTTCTGTTTCCTCATGATTCAGTCTTAATAGTCTAAATACCTAGAAATTTATTCATTTCTTCTTGGTTATTAAATTTTTGGCTTATAATTGTTCATAATAATTTCTTACAACCCTGTATATTTTGATGGTATCAGTTGTAATGTCTCCTCTTTTATTTCTGATTTTGAGTATTCTCTTTTTTGTACTAGTTAGTTTAACTAAGGATTAATTTTTACAAAACTCAGTTTATTTGTGATTTTTTTCTTTTTGATATAAACACTTATAGCTACATATTTTCCTCTTAGGACTGTTTTTGTTGTATCCTGTAAGTTTCAGTATGTTGTACTTCGCTTTTTGTTTGCCTAAAGTTATTTTTTTTAATTCAATTTTTCATTTCTTCTGTGACCCTTTGGTTGTTTAGGAGCATATTGTTTAATTTCTACATATTTGTGTATTTTTGCAAGATTTCTCCTGTTATTGATTTCTAGTTTCATGCCACTGTGATCCAAAAAGATGCTTGGTATGATTTTGATCCTCTGAAACTTGTTAGAATTTGTTTTATAGTCTATCATATGATCTATCCTGCAGAATGTTTCATGTGCACTTGAGAATAATTCTGCTGCTTTTGGATGGAATGTTCTGTATATGCTTGTTAGGTATATTTGGTTTAAAGTGTCATTCAAGTCCAATGTTTCTTTATAGGTTTTCTGTCTTGATGATCTGTTCATTGTTGAAAGTGGTACTGAGATCTCCTACTATTTTAGTATTGCAGCCTATCTCTCCTTTCAGATCATTTAATAATTGTTTTGTGTATTTAACTGTTTCAGTGTTGGGTACATATAAATTTATAATTGTTATGTCTTCTTGGTAAGTTAACCCCTTTATAATTATGTAATAACCTTCTTTGTCTCTTTTTATAGTTTTTGACCTAACGTCTATTTTGTCTGATAAAAGTATAGGTACCTTTGCTCTTTTTTGGTTTCCACTTGTGTAAAATATAATTCCATCCCTTCACTTTTGGTCTGTTTATGTCCATAATAGTAAAATCAGTCTCTAGTATGTAGCATATGTTTGTATTTTTTTTTTATTATTCATTTGGTCACTCTGTTTTATTACTGAAGAATTTAATTCATTTACATTCAAGGTAATTATTAGTAGGTAAGAATTTGCTACTACCATTTTATATTTTTTATTCGGATTGTTTTGTAGGTCCCTTGTGTTTTCTTCTTCTCTTATTGCCTTTTTGTGGTTCGATGGTTTTATGTGGTGGTATGCTTTGACTCCTTCCTTTAATATTTTGTGCAAATAATATAAATTTTTGCTATATGGGTACCATGAGGTTTACATAAAATATCTTATACTTAGATTACTGTAACCTGATAACAACATGCCTCTTATCACATACAAAACCTCTACACTTTCAAACCCTTCCACCCACCTTTTATAATTTTAATGTCAAAATATACATTTGTCTTTGTAAATTGTATCTCTTAACAATTTATTGTAGATTTAGTTGTTTCTAAAAATAGTTTTGTCATTTAATCCTCCTAGGAGGAATAAATTACTTTACATACCACCTTACAGTCTTAGAGAATTCTGAGTATGACTATGTATTACTTATACTCTTGAGTGTTTTACTTCCATTTTTTTTTTATTAATTAGCAGTCTTCCATTTCAGCTTAAAGAATCCTCTTTAAAAACTTTCTTAGCTTTTATTTGCCTGGGAAAGCTATTATTTATCCCTTAAATCTGAAGAATAGTTTTTCCAGATAAAGTGTTCTTGGTTGGTAGTTTTTGTATATATCATTCCATTCTCTCCTAGCCTACAGGGTTTCTGCTGAGAAATCAGCTAAAAGCCATATTGGAGCTCTCCTGAATGTGATATGTAACTTATTTCTTGCTACTTTCAGTATTCTTTTTTGTCTTTGATTTTTAATTTGATTATAATGTGCCTTGGAAAACTCCTCTTTGGAATTGGTATTTTTTGAGCTTCCTGTAGCTGGATTTTGTCATCTTTCCCCAGACTTTGGATATTTTCAGCTATTGTTTTGTTAAATATACTTTCTAGGCCTTTCCTCCCCTTTCTTCTTCAGGAATTCCTATCACATAAAGGTTAATTAACTTGATAGTGTCCCATAAGTCCTGTAGACTTTCTACATTTTAAAATTCTTTATTAATTATTATTATTTAATTTATTTAATATTTACTTATTTGTTTAAATATTTTTTATTTATTATGTTTACTATTCCACTTATTTTAAAAAATTTTAAAATATATTTTTTATTTTATTATTTTTATCTTTTAAAATTTATTTATTTATTATAAAGATGTGGGGTACAATTCAGGGTAAGGTATACAAACATTGATTATGCAGGTACCCTTGTTGATAAGGTATGCCCCTACCTACCCTAGCAATTTCTCTCAACTGCCAGGCCCAATTCCCCTTCCCCTAACAGTTTTCTGCTACTGCCAATTGCTTTCTTATAGCATTATAATTGTTCAAGGTCACCTTATGAGTGAGAACATATAGAACTCAGTTCTTTGTTTCTGTGATAAACCACTGAGTATGATCGACTCCAAATTCATCCAATTTGCCGCAAAGTCCATATATTTGTCCTTTTTTATGGCTGCATAATATTCCATTGTGTATATGTACCAAATTTTTTTAATCCAGTCCAGCTTCAATGGGTAACATGGTTGGTTCCATGTTTTTGCTATTGTGAATAGAACTGCAACAAACATACATGTGCAGGTATCTTTTTTGTAGAATAATTTGAATTCCTCTGAATATATTCCCAGTAGGGGAATTGCTGGGTCATATGGAAGGTCAATTTCTAATTCTTTCAGAAATCACCACACTATCTTCCAAAGAGGCTGTATTAGTCTGCATTCCCACCAGCAGTGTAGAAGCGTGCCTTTTTCTCTGCATCCTTACTAGCATCTGTTGTTTGTTTTATTAATGATGGCCATTCTTACAGGGGTTAGGTGGTATCTCAGTGTGGTTTTGATTTGCATTTCTCTGATGATGAGTGAGACTGAGCACTTTTTCATGTGTCTGCTGGCTGCCCGTATATCTTCTTTTGAGAAGTGTCTATTCATGTCTTTTGCCTACTTTTAAAGAGGCTGTTTTTTTCCTTTCGGTACATTTGAGTTCCTTGTAGATCCTAGATGTTAGGCCTTTGTCAGATATACAGTTGGCAAATATTTTTTCCCATTCTGTGGGCTGTCTCCCTGCTCTCTTGATGGTTTCTCTTGGTTTTGCAGAAGTTTGTCAGTTTAATGAATTCCTACTTGTCTATCTTATCTCTTATGGCCTGGGCACTTCGGGTTTTGATCAGGAATTAGCTGCCAGTTCCACCTTCCATAAGAGTGTCTCCTGCATTTTATAAGATTCTTACAGTTTGAGGTTTTACGTTTAGGTCTTTGATTCAATATTTATTATTTATTTATTTATTTATTATAAAGATGTGGGGTACAATTAAGGGTTAGGTATATAAACATCGATCATGCAGGTACCCTTGTTTCTATATCTTTGTCAAATTTCTCATTTGTTCATAAATTAATTTCCAAATTTCATGTAATTTTATATCTGTATTTTCTTGTAGTTCTCTGAACTTCTTTTTTTTTTTTTTTTTTTTTG
>NW_007256482.1:71511-151494 GCF_000164805.1 Carlito syrichta | reverse complement strand
GCTGGGCTCTGCGATCCTTCCGCCTCAGCCTTCCGAGTAGCCGGGAATTACAGGCACGCGCTACCACACCCGGCTGATTTTTTGATTTATTGTAGAGATGAGGTCTCGGCACCCAGGCGGGCCTCGAACCCGCGGGCTCAGGCAATCCACTCACCTCAGCCTCCCAAAGGCACGGGATTACAGGCTGAGCCACCGAGCCCGGCTTCTCTGAATTTCTTTAATGGGGTTTTTCTGAATTCTTTTTCAGTCATTTAAGAGTTTTCCAATACTGCTGGGTTCATCACTATAGTTTTGTTAGTTTCTTTTGATGGTATAGTATTTCCCTGATTTTTCAAAAATCTTGTGTCCTTACTTTGATGCCGGTGCATTAAAAAAATGCAAAGAATACCTAGCTTTTCAGGCGAAGATAAACTTTTATTATTTGGTCTAGCCTAGGATTCTGGATGGGCTGGCTGGTAGCAACACCAGGCAGACAGACCTTGGTGTTGGGTCCTTTAACTGGGGTGGGTCACCTCCTATGCTCCGAGGGCAAATGGTATTGCTGGTTGCACTCTGTGGTCTGGTGAGTCCACTGGTTGGACTCTGTCAATAGATTGGGCTGCTGTCTGGGCTCTGGGATTGGGCAGGGTTGCAGGTTGTCTTTCCTGGCTGGGTAGTACTGTTGTTTAGAGTCTGTAGTTGAGCAGAGTTAGGTTAGGTCTCTAGAGTTGCTGCTCAGTCACATAGGGTTGCCAAATCCAGAGGCTATGCTCTGCAGGTATGTGTGAACTCGGGCTTGTCTCCAAGACTAGGGTAGGCTTTAGCAGAGCACCAAGTTCAACACTCTGTAACTGGGGTTGAGTGTGGCTGGATATTCCCTTCATGGCTAATTACTAACCTGTATTTGCTTCTGGTCTGAGGAAGACTTAATGCAACCCCAGAACTCAGATTCCTTTTTGGTCACTAGGGTTGAATGGGGCCAGATGCTTCTTCTGTGTGTAGTTGCTGATCTGTGGTTGCTTCCTGATCTGGGCAAGACCCAGTGCTAGCACTGGAACTTAGTTGGAACATCTCTCTACTGCTAGGGTTGTGTGGGCCCAGATGCTCCCTCCACAAGTAATTGCTAACCTTTTGTTGCATCTGACCTGGGAAAAGTTAACAAGAACACCTGGAATGTGTGCAGAAGTTGGCTAGGCATTTGAGCTTGGAAGATCCATGGACTGTGTTTCTTACTATGTGATGTTGTTGACTAGTTTCTCTGTTGCGGTGACTCCATTGGCTGGAATGCAGAGCAACCGCCAAGATCTATGCACTTGTTTTTGTGAGTCCCACCCCTGTTCTTTGTTTCTAACCAGGTTGTTCAGCCCTGCTGGTACTCCCAGTGTTTCCTGTGGGATAAGACATAAGTGGGCTTCCTGCAAATGGTTTCAGAATGGTGGGAAAGCTGAATCTCTGCATTGCACTCACTTTTTCCACTGTAGAAGCTATGTGTCCAGAGAAATTCTCTATATATGGCATTGTGCAGGTTCAGGCACAGGGTGGTGCAATCAAGGAGAACTGTTTCTCATACTATTTGGTTGCGGCTTTTCTCAGTTCTGCAGTTCAAGGGCATTTCTTAGCCTTATTCCTGCGTTCTGAGATATCCAGGGTGATATTCTTGTTTGTGGCTAGTTGCTAGTTGGATTTCTGTGGGAGGAGGTGGGGAGTGAAGACGGTAAACTCCTATTTTGCCATCTTGTCGATCCACTCCCCTTTCTGAGTTTTTAACTTTTATGCTAGTTCACATTAGGCCTCCAGCAATTTGTCAGTTATAGTTTAGTGTTCCTTCAGATACTAGCTCCATCTTCAGGCTTTTACTCCTCTCCCAAATAAGCTGTGCTTCTCTGTATCACTTGTTTGTCTCTCTACAGCTGGTGTTGGACATTTCGGGACAACAGTCTGTCCCATGACTTCAGCTCTTTGATAGATCTAAGAAGAGTAGTTATTTTCCAGTCTGTTCAGCTTTTTTCTTGCTGTGAAGACAGGAGTGGTGATTTCCAGAATCCCCATTATCAAGTTTTCTAACATTTTCTCTGTTCCAAAAATAAATCTTTTTAACAGTCACTCTCCATTCATGTATCTCCACCAGCCCTTGGAAACCACAAATTTACATTTTGTCCCTGTGGACTTGCCTGTTCTGGACTCTAAATGTGAATAAAATCATGCAGAATGTGGTCTTTTGTGAATCAGCCTCTTAGCATAATATTTCCAAGATTCATTTATATTGAAGTGTGCATCAGTAGGTCACTCTTTTTATTGTTAATATTCCATTTTATGAATATACCATATTTTTCTCATCCAGTTATACACTGTTAAATATTTGGATTGTTTTCACTTTTGGATATTGTTAATAATGCTCTATAAACATTAGTGTGCACTTTTTTTGTACCTATATGCTTCCATTTCTTTGGGGTATATACCTAGAAGTAGGATTGCTGAGCCATATGTTATCTTTATGTTTAACCATTTTAGGACTACCAAACTGTTTTCCAAAGTGGCTGTACCATTTGACAATTCCACAGACAAGGTATGAGTGTTCCAATTTTTCCATATCATTACCAACAGCTGTTATTGTTTGTATTTTTTATTTTAATCATCTAAATGAGTATGAAGTAGTATCTCATTGAGGTTTTAATTTATATTCACTGATGTTGAATGCTGTCAAATATTTGTTCATGCTTTTATTGGCAATTTTTATATCTTCTTATCAGAAATGTTTTTTAGGTTCTTTGTCCATTTTTAAATTTGTCTTTTTTACTAAGTTGTAAGAATTCTTTATATAGTCTGGGTACAAGTCCCTTATCAGATAGCTAATTTGAATATTTTCTCTTATTCTTTGTGTTAATTTTCAATTTGTTAGTGTCCCTTGAGCACAAAGTTTTAGCATTTGTATGAAGTTCAATTTATTTATTTATTTTTGTGTTGCTTATGCTTTTAGTGCCATTTGTGTAAATCAACATCTCAAAGAGTTGCTACTATTTTATCATTAAAATTTTAACTCTTTTAGCCTTTACATTACAGCATATGGTCCATTTTGAGTTAATTTTTGTATATTGTATGAGGTGCAGGTCCAATTTAATTTTTTTGTAGGTGAATACTCAGCTGAGAAATAATTTGCTAAAAAACTATCCTTTCTACATTGAATGGTCTTGGCACTTTTGTAGATATTCAATTGCCCATAAATGTGATACTTATTTTTGGACTCTCAATTCTATTTCATTGACCTATATGTTTATTCTTATGTCAGTATCACACTCCCTTGATTAATGTGTCTTTGTAGTAAGCTTTAAAATCAGAAATTCTGAGTCTTTCAATCTTGTTCTTCTTTTTCAACATTGGTTTGGCTATTCTTGTTCCCTGGCACTTCTATATGAATTTCCATATCACTGTAAAAAAAGTAGCTAGAATTTAATAGGCATTGTTTTGCATTTGTGGATAAATATGGGTAATGTTGTATTAACAATATTAAATCTTTCAACCCATTAGCATTAATATTCCATTCATTTCTTTATAATTTATTTCAACAATGGTTGTAGTTTTCAGTATCCAAGACTCACACATCTTTTGCTAAATTTATTCCTAAGAATTGTATTATTTTTATAGTACTGTAAATTTTTTTAAAAATTTGACTTTTGGATTGTTCGTTGCTAGTGCAATACAACCAATTGTATATTGATCTCATGTCCTGCAACCTTGCTGGTCTTGATTATTACTTTAAATAATGTGTGTGTGTGTGTGTGTGTGTGTGTATGCATGTAGTCCTTAGGATTTTGTACATACAAAATTATGTCATCTGCAAATAATTTTGTTCTTCCTTTCCAATTTGGATGGTGCTTAATTCTTTTTCATGCTCAGTTTAGCAGGTTAGAATCTACAGTATGATGTTAAATAGAAAGTGCAAGAGTGGGCATCCTTGTCTTAGTTCTGATTTTTATATAAAGACATCCAGTCTTCTACCATTGAGTAGAATATTATCTGTGGGTTTTTCATAGATACACTTTATCAGACTGAAGGCATTCTCATTTATTTTTAGTTTGTTCAGTGTTTTTATCATGAAAGTATATTGGATGCTGTCAAATCCTTTTCCTTCATCTATTAAGGTTGATAATGGATATTCCTTTATTATTTTCATATGATTTATTATATTAGTTGATTTTAATGTGTTAAACCAATCTTGCATTCCTGGTATAGATTTCATTTTCTCATGGATATATAATTATTTATTTATTATTATTATTTTATGAGTTGGAATCTCACTCTGTCGCCCAGACTGGAGTGCAGTGGCATGCTCCTGGCCACCGCAGCCTCAACCTGCTGGGCTCTGGCGATCCTTCCAGCTCAACCTTCCATGTAGCAGGATAGGTAGCACCATGCTACCACAGCTGGCTAATTTTTGATTTATTGTAGAAATGAGGTTTCGCCAAGTTGCCCGGATAGGTCTCGAGCCCGTGGGCTCAGGCAATCCACTCACCTCAGCCTCCCAAAGTGGTGGGATTACAGGCTGAGCCACTAAGCCCGGCCAATATAATTTTTTAAAATGTACCCCTGGATTTGGTTTGCTAGTAGTTCATGGAGTATTTTTTGTCTATATTCATACAAGATATTAGTCTGTCATTTTTTCTTGCGATGTCTTGGTCTGTTGTATTATCTGTGTAATAATGGCCTCATGAAATGAGTTGCGAAGTGTTTTGCTGTTGTTGAGCTTCTGAAGGATTGGTGCTGATTATTCTTTTAATATTTGGTAAATTCATCAGTGAAGTCATTTGATCTGAGCTTTTCTTTGTAAAAGTTTTACAATTACTAATTCAAGATGTTTAATTATTTTAGTTCTATCCAGATTTATGATTTCTTTTTGCATCAGTTTTTGGTAGTTTGTGTCTTTCCAGAATTTGCCCATTTCATCTAGTTATCCATTTATACAGTTCTTCTATTTTCTTATAACTATTTTTACTTCTATAAAGTTGGTAGTAATGACCCCTCTTTCATTTAGGATTTTAATAATTTGCTCTTTCTAATTTTTTGTCAATTTAACTGAAGCATTATCAGTTTTGTTGATCTTAAAAAAAACCTTTTAGCTATTGTCTTTATTATTTTTCTTTTTAAATTAAATTTTATTGTAAAGACATGGGCACAAGTCAGGATTAGGTACATAAGTAGTTTATGTGCAGGTGAAATTTGGGCCTTCAACTGGTCCTCACTTCTGCTGGCTTAGAGACAGGTACCCTTAGTGATGTTACGTGCTCCTCTCCCCCACTGCTTCCCCTAGCAGTATTCTGCTACTGCCAGTTCCTATCTTGTAGTATTGTGATAAATGTTCAGGACTTACTTATGAGTAAGAACATGTAGCTTTCAGTTCTTTGTTTCTGCGATAGATCACTGAGTATGATAGACTCTAAATCCATCCAAGTTGCTGTGGAGTCAATAATTTTGTCCTTCTTTTTTGTCTGTGTAATACTCCATTATGCATATGTACCACATTTTCTTTATCCAGTCCACTTTCGATGGGCAGCAGGATTGGTTCCATGTTTTGTTATTGTGACTTGTGCTGCAATAAACATGTGTGTGCAGGTATTTTTTTGGTAGAATGATTTGAGTTCCTCCAGGTATATTCCCAGAGGGAGGATTGCTGGGTCATGTGGAAGGTTAATTTCTAGTTCTTTTAGAAATTGCCACACTATTTTCCATAGAGGTTGAACTAGTTTGCACTCCCATCAACACTGTAGAAGCATTCCCTTTCCTCTGCATCCTTGCCAGCATCTATTGATTTTTGTTTTGTTAATGATGGCCATTCTTACCGGAGTTAGGTGGTATTTCAATGTGGTTTTGGTTTGCTTTTCTCTGATGATTAGTGAGGCTGAACATTTTTAAATGTATCTGTTGGCTATTTGTATGTCTTCTTTTGAGAAGTGTCTATTCATGTCTTTTGCCCACTTTTAACTAGGTTGTTTGTTTGTTCCTTTCAGTTCGTTTGAGTTCCTTGTAGATTATGGATGTTAGGCCTTTGTCAGATACACAGTTAGCAAATATTTTCCTCCATTCTGTGGGTTGTAATATCACTATCCTGATGGTTTCTTTTGTTGTGCAAAAGCTTTTCAGTTTGATGAGGTTCCACTTGTCTATCTTATCTTTTATGACTATTTTTTGGAGTTATGATCAAGAATTGGTTGCCTATTCCAACGTGCATAAGAGTGTCTCCTGCATTTTCTAAGATTCTTACAGTTTGAGGTTTTATATTTAGGTCTTTGATTCATTTAGAGTTGATTTTGCATGTGGTGATAGGTAAGGGTCCCGTTTCATTCTTCGGCATGTGGTTCCCCAATTTTTCCAGCACCAATTGCTGAGTAAGGTCTTCTCTCGCCAGGGGTTGTTACTGATGACTTTGTCAAAGATCAGTTGGTTGAGAGATCGAGTTTTGCAATTAAGCGAGAGAAGGAAATCGGGGAAAGAGGAAGTTAACCTATTCCTCTTTGCAGACAATACAATCCTATACTTTGAAAATCAAGGGAATCTGTCAAAAACCTCCTTGCACTGATAAATGACTCTGGCAAAGTTTCAGAGTATGAAATCAATGTGCAAAAGGCAGTCAAATTTCTATATACCAACAACAAAGAGGCAGAGAACCAGGTAAAAAACACAATCCCATTCACAAGAGCCATAAAAAAGATGAAATGCCTTGGCAACTTCCTAACCAGAGAAGTGAAAGCACTTTACAACAAAAACTACAAAACACGGCTCAAAGAAATAAAAGATGACATAAACAAATGGAAAAACATTCTGTGCTCATGGATTAGAAGAATCAATATTGTTAAGATGTCCATTTTACCCAAGGCAATCTACAGATTCAAAGCAATATCCATCAAATTATCAACACCATTCTTCTTAGATATGGAAATGACAATTCATATGGAAACAAAAAAGAGCACAATAACCAAAACAATCCTCAGCAAAGAAACAAAGCAAGAGGTATCACAAGTCTAGACTTTAAACTTTACTTTAAGGCTACAATAAGCAGAACAGCCCGGTACTGGTAAAAGAACAGGAACTGGATAAGGATTCCAGAAGTCTGTATCATTTTTCTATTCTCTGTTTCATTTATTTCTGTCATAATCTTTATTATTTCTTACTGTTGCTTGCATCTTTTTAGCTTCAATATTATAATATCTATTAATGAAATGTATAACACTAATTAAAAATATGCATTTGATAAAATACAGTATTTATTCCAAAACAACACTGAGCAAATCAATAAAAGGAGATGACTTCTTTAACATGATAAGCAATATACAAGTTGAAAGAAAAATTCAAAATGTTTCTTAAATGCAAAATAACTTGAGGAATGCCATTAACATCAGGAGCAAGGTTGGATTCTTTCTATGGCAGATATGAAAATTGGTTCATTTAACATCCATTCAATCTCCTTTCCCCCTTGTC
Organism: Carlito syrichta; assembly: GCF_000164805.1. NCBI lineage: Eukaryota > Metazoa > Chordata > Mammalia > Primates > Tarsiidae > Carlito > Carlito syrichta. Next base: position 144,045 of record NW_007256482.1, on the reverse strand, counting down.
TTTTTCCACTCTAGCTAAATACCTGAGTTCCTTAATTTCTCTGAGCTTGATTTGACCCCTGTAGCACAGTTGTGGTCCATGAAATATAAACTAAAGGCCCTGGGAAGAATATATTGCTGTTTGCTTTGTGTCCCTTTCCCCTTTTTCCTGTGCGAATGAAACGCCAGGAGGCACAGCAACTGTCTTTTGACAGTAAGGATAAAAATCACATGCTAAAGATGCTGAGGAAGAGACTTAAGAAACAATGTTTTTGGTGATATCTCTGAACAACAATAACTAACTTCATATTTCTGCTCATGTAAATTTTATTTATTATTATGTAAAAAATTACACTTTACTTGCTTAAGTGATATTTATAAGGTATTATGTACTTGCAAATAGCTGAAATCCTAGCAGATATTTCCATTATCACAACTGTTATTTAACACTGCTCTGAGAATTCTAACCAACACAACCACTCAGTAAGCTAGGAAAAAGAAACAGGAGCTGCAAATATTGAAATGGTGAAGACAACACTATTATATATCTATCATATTTATAATATATATTTATAAATATAAATATATATAAATTATATAAACATATATAATTTATATGTATATTTACAGATAACATTTTGGTCTTCTAAAAAAACAAGATAATCAACTTAATAGGCATTGTTAATTAGGATAGTTTAGTGACAAAAATGCAAATATAGGGCTCTTCTAAATGTCTGCCATTGACTGGGTAGACTGGAAAATATTTTAAAATATCATTCTTAATTTAAAAAATATGAATATGTATGAAGAAACTATTTTAAGAAGTGTACAGGACCTAGATGGAGAACATTACAAACTAAAGATACTTCTGATATTTCTAAATGTGTAGAATAAATATTGTAAAGGCATAAGTTCTCTCCCAAATAATTTATAAGTTCTATAAAATTCTAAAGAAATCATACATGAATATTTTTTGGTAGGGAGGGGAACAAGGCAAATTTCTTCTAGAGGGCATGTAAATAAATCTAGTATAGGCAGAATATGCAGGAAATAGTGAAAAAAGAATCATTAAGAAAGAGTGGAAACTGTCAGATATTAAAATATATAAAATAATAATGATTAAAATAATATTTTGCAGACATAAAGTTGAACAGAGAGATAATTAGAGCAGAGTAAAATAACTCATAGTTTCATACAAATATTAATGAATTTATTATTTAACAATTGTGATATTCCCAATCATTAAGTCATTGAATAAAAAGAGCTAAGGCAAATGTTACCTCTTTAGAAAAAAATAAATTTTATCTCTATCTCACATAATGCATATTTTTTTACATTTAACATATTATTTATAAGATATGATTGTCACTATTAATAAACCAACATCGATACATTATTATTGACAGAAGTCCATACTTTTTAAAGATTACCTCAATTCCCATATCACTTTTCTCTTCTAGGATTTCAACCAGGATTTCATATTATATTTACTTGTGAAGTCTTCTTAGACCCTTTGTAACGTAACTATCACATAATGTATTGAACTCAGATTTCTTCCTAATTTTTTCTTATTCTCCCATCTTAATGTAGAAATGATTCAAGTCTACTTACAAAGGTATATAAATATTACAAAGTTGCATGCAATAAAAGTACAGTGAAAGGACAAACAAAGCATGGGTGGGAACAAAGTGAGCCGGAAATTGTTCTAAAAAATGAATATTGTTTTTAACAGCTAACTTAAACAAGGACATCTTATTATTACACCCTTCACAATGTCTGTGAGATTAAGAGAAAAAAAAAAAACAATTGCTCTGAAGATTTTCATTTTTTTGGCACTAGGGCCAGATGGGAATTTCTTTTTTATGAAGGACTTATAGAGAAAACACTTTATGAGGTGGGTTGATAAAAGCTTTGAGAATATCTTTACCACAAGGAGAATGAGATTCACAATTTTTTAAAAAGTAACAATCCTAGATACATGTGAGCACAATTTTTAAAAGCACAAATTAAAAAGGCCATTAAGATCAGAGTCAAAGTTTGAATTCTCATTATGGTAGAGATATAAACTGGCTCATGTAACAGTCACTTTAATCTCCTTCATCCCTTGTCTTTTTCTACTTTGTGCTATTTAGCTGAAGCATTTTGAAGCATTCCATTATTTAATTTAAGCACTCCAACAAAAAGTAAAATACTGACAGATGGAAGAATTAAATGTAGATTTAAAAAAGCAGAACCACACACGTACTAGAAGGAATGTAGGTATAAGTGGTGAAGAAGTCTACAGAAGAAAAGATTACAGAGTGAAACATTAATGTATAGGCATACCTTGTTTTATTGCACTTTGCTTTATTGTGATTTGCAGATATGACTTTTTTATAAATTGAAGAGTTGTGACAACCCTGTGTCAAGCAAGTCTACTGCTGTCATTTGTCCAACAGAATGTGCTCGTTTGCATCTCTATGTCAGCACTTTTAAGCAATATTTTAAATTAAGGTATGTAATTTTTATACATAATACTATTGCACACTTAAGAGATTAAAATACAGTATAATCATAACTTTTGTATGCACTGGGAAACAAAAAAAACTTATGTGACTCACTTTATTGCGATATTCACTATATTGCAATGGTTTGGAATCAAGCCCACAATATCTACATTAATAAATATCTACATGAATAAATTAAGTATGCCTACATTTTATGTAAAAATTCAAAGCTCCTGCTAGGCAAAAATATTTCTAATAAAATAATAGATGAGGCAAACCTTCAGTAGAAAACAAATGAAAGACATAAGTAGTAAATAATAAAACAGAAATAAAATTGGGAAATAATTGTTTTTGAAGTTCAATTCCACCAGTAACTAAAAGAAATTAAAACACTGCTGAAGTGCTGACTTTATAATAGAAAAACAAAGAAAATAATAATAATGTATAATGTTGTAGAGACTCATACATAATCTCATGTGCTAATGATAGGCCATAGTCTTCCCTATCAGTTGTCATACTCCCACCAAATACAAGACACACCTGGCTTTGAATGAGGAGGCAACATCCTTTGTTTCCTGGTCTCTTTAGTGTCCCAACCTGTTCTTCACTGGGCTAGAGGGGAAAGTACTCCAACACTGCCTTCCTAAGGCATCCCCTTGATTCTCCAACACTCCTCCTCATCATGGAAGTGGGCTAATATCCTGCAAGGTGGTTATATACATCTCTCTTGAGGATGAACATATTAATGTCATCAGCCTGTAAGACCTCAGAAAAAACTCAGACAGAAACAGTATCATTTAAACATTTATTACATAGTTTGAATGAATTTCTGTTACGACCAGAAGAACTTTGACACTTTCCTTAACTCCTCAGTTTCTCAAGGGTGGTTTACTCTGATCAGGCACTATTAGCAAAAAACGGCTATATATTAAGATTATCAATCATTCTATCCATATTCATTCATTTCACAAGTGTCCACTGAGTGTTAACTATGTGTTTGATGTCTGAGATACAAGGACAAAGAAGACAGGGCTCACTGAGACACATCTCCACCCACACTGTCTGCAGGGGTGTGGGTGGAGATGTGTCTCAGACAAATTCTCAGATAACAGCAATGCAATATGATGGCCCTATAGTAGAAAAAAAGATGGAAGTGCCACAAGAACACAGAGATCCTCTCAGCTGCAGATCAATGGAATTTCAAAGAATTGAAAAAAAATGTTGTGTGTCATTCTTACCAACTGAATTAAACAGGCACATTATACTAGATTAACCTTGTGTTCATTCTACTACTCACAGTAATTAAGAAACTGTGGTATAAAAATGCTTTTTAAATTGTTCTTCTATGATTAATAATAGTTTTAGATCCAAGATTTAAAATAAGATAACAATGTGTACTTGTTTTAATATTTCTCTTAAATATTACTCATTTTATTTTCTTGCTGTTTTATGCATCTGTATAATTACTTTGGCCAGATTTTAAAAATTCATTGGAACATGTACTTACTGGAACAATATTTTATATATATATTTCTACAAATAGTATCCTACCTTTTAAAACAATAGCTCTGTTACTTTATTAGAAATATTTTTCTTTGAAGATATATCTCAGTTTTACTTATGTGAAGAGTATGCCAATGGCAGATTATTTGGGGATCTTGCTCTCCCCCTAAGAATTGCTCTCAAAGTATTTGAGTCCTCTCTGCCGGTATCACTTAAGACAATTTCACTCAGAGGTTGGGAGATTTCTAATCAAGCCAAGTCTTCTCCTCTCCTATTTATTAGGAGAATGGATCTAACTCCCACTTGACCAATTGTTTAAAGCATATTCATGTGAACTTAACCTGCATTCCTGAAGCAAAGTTGTGTATTAGCTAAGCACATAAATCTTAGAGTAAGATTAACACAAATCTAAATGCCAGCTCTGCCATATGTTGACTAAGTGACCTTGGACAAATTAATTTCTTTAAGACTCAGTTTCTTCAAACATAACCTGGAGACAAGAATAATTATCTTGTAGACTTGATAAGTGGATAAAGTGAGGACACATATGAAAAAGAGTATCTCACACACTTGTATAAAAAAATGTTAGTCAATATTGTTATTAATATTATTTCTTAAGGGGTATAAATGCAAACTAATTATTGCATTATACTTATAAAAACGTTGTTGAGAGAAGGAATATATATTTGAGATGACTAAATTTTATCTATTCTTTTAGAAAATCTGAAATATATTCTTTAATTAAGGTAGACCAGTAAAACGTTATATATCAGAATTGATTTTTCCTAACCACCAGTAGAACCATTTTTTACCAGATTTTGCTTTGTTTTTATGCCCCTGGTCAATATGGTACAATGTTATAGACTTAGCTCTAGTTGTATTTACTGTCAAGATAACTCATTACATTATGCAGCAATTTCCTAGGAAGAGAGTGGTATCAACTGAGCTGTTCAGAAATATTTACTTTTAAAAAATCCTTCCAAGGCGCAAGGTAGGACTGCAAACCTCTAAGTTGTCTGACGATAAGTATGGCTATGCAGCTTGCTCTGGGCAATGAAATGAAGATATTTGAACGGAAATGATGTATGTCTTTCCTGAGTGGAATCTTTAAGATCCAATGTGTAGGTCACCCAGCTTTTTTCCCCCTGCTGCATTAATTATGAATGAGATAAAACCTCCTTTGGCTTGGATGTTTAAGTTACTATGTTAGATAGAGTCCCTATCTTATATACAATGGACTTGCAGTGTGAGTGGAAAATAAACCTTTGTCAGCATAAGCCACTATGATCTTTCTAATGTTTGTTACTACAGCATAATTCAGTCTATCTTGATTGACACAGAATCCACAAGAAAAATACTATCTTGTCTTAGTATAAAGAATAGATGTGCATTTTGTGCACAAATGTTGGTTTTATTTTTGGATACTGCCCAATTACGTAAGTGATGTCATTTCCTCTGCCTTGGCAGATAAAATGTTCATAGCCAACTAAATTTGTGTGCCAGGTCTAGCAAAGGTAAAAGATATTTCCATCTCTTATCTGCTTATTTAAAATGTTATTTTATAATGTTGCATTCAACACATTGATGTAAAGCCATCTAAAGGAACCCTGACATGAAAAAGTGGGCATATATATATTTAAATTTACATAAAAATATATTGCCCTTTCTTTTAATTAAAAAGGGCTTAAATGTGACAGGCAATATAAACTGACCTATATGCTTTTCAGTTATACCTTCCTTGAAACAACCTAACCACTGAGCCCCCTCTGTTAGCCTGGTATCTCCGTTGGAAAGCATTGTCTTTTGAACAAGCATGGGATTAAGATTCAGGAATCTAAGTTTGAGTTTTAACATTTCCACAAACTACATATGTAGTCTTTGGCAACCTATTTTCCTATTGGACCCCAACTTCCTCATTTATAAAAGTAAGGCCTTGAAAAATGTTTAATTTATGTTCAAATTATTTTGTTTATTTTTGATGATTTGAGTTAAGACAAAAGGAGATAGATCAAATTAATCTACCTCTATTAAGTAGAAAAAAACCCCACAAATCTGGCTTCTTGAGCCTAAATCTACTTATTTTCCATTTTTTCATTCATTCATGCATTCCTTTCAGAAATGCCTCTTGTAAACTATGTGAAAAACACTGTAAGAGAAGTAAAGGATACAATCTTCAACAGTCAATTATGATCAAATAGGTTAATAAAACATATACAGGTCATACTTGAGAAAAATTCAACGTCTATTATAAAGTTAATGTGAGATGAAGGAGCAAGTAGATTGCATTGGAAATGAAACATTTAGGATGATACAGAGACTGTGGGATGAGGTAGTCAGTGAAGTCTCACTTAAACACTGATTGTGGGGGTTCAGACATGGAAAAAGAATTCAGGGCTGTGGAATGTATATAAGAGTGAGGCTGGGTAATGAGACATTTGGACAGGACTATGGGAAGACCACTCAGGTTGCAGCAAAGAGTTACTTTGGGGAATCTCATTACTTTAAGTACATGAAGAGGGAAAAGAGCAAAGGACATTAAGATGGAATGCCTATCCCAGCAAGAAGATTTTTTAAATGTGTCTGTCAGGAAATAATGCATTGAACTCAAATATTTGAGGATGGTTGAAATAACTGGTGGGTAATATTTTAGTTCATTTAAATACTACAGCTGCTTAACAAACGATGTGAGTGATGTGGCTTTATTCCTTATGTCATAAGTTGTTAAAGGAGCCAAATTATTTCAAATGGTCATAAACTTAATTTTCCCATAGATTATTTGTAGAAGAGAAAGGTAATATGATAGTCTGTTGGAAGTTGAAAGCAATTATGCCTCTTTTTCTTATTGTCATCTATTAACTTTAAAATGCTTGCCCTGGGCTTAAAACTTTTTGTTAACTGAGTATAATCCCTTGTAATAGCAACAGAAATGGACCAATCCTACCACTATGAAAATGATGAAAAAAAAGAGGAGTCAAGGCAAGCCTAGTTACCTGTCACTGTACAGGAATAAAAAGGAGTATTTTTAATTAAAAATTCAAAACATTGAAGTAATGAGATCAAAGTAGTAAATAATTTACATTTTGGTGAGGTCAGAGTTATGTATACTTTATATGAAATGCATATATTTCTTTCAAAATGTGGATAGAGGGGTCAAACATAGTGGGAAGAAAACTTTTGCAAGAACTCATTGTGTTTTCCTCTTAGTGTAAATGTTAAATGGAGGGTGCTGTGGTTCACCCATATCATTTCCTCTTTGTTTGGAACCATTGTACTCTAATGGGAAAAATGCTAGCAGAAGTCGTAATGACGCAGTGTCAGTTCCCCACCCTTTCACCAAAATCTTTCCATCAGAATGTTTACTGTGAGTCAGACTTCTGGACTGAACAAAGAAACTGGCATTTGATTCCATTATTAAAAAACAATAAATTATTGGCTCTTAAACTCTTTCCATGGGTGGATTCTCAATATTTACCACTAACAATATGCCTTAAAATAAGTCCATATTCCAAGATAAAATTTGGTTCTGTTTTTAATTAAACCAAGCTTTTTCTCAGCGAATGAGAAATTAACAGTTAATATGAATGATTTAAAAAAGAATTGGATCTTATAAAGCTGGTAATCCCAAATTCTTTGATCTGGCTACCACCAAGCTTCTACCCTGACTGCTGAGACTAACTGAATCCAAACTTAATCAAATCAGTCGCATCAAGAGAAGGAACACCATCAGAAGTTTTATTTGCAAGACACTACTAGAATTTATGAAAGGTTTGAACTAGTTGGTACCTTGGAAAGATCTGTCCTTTTTAATGATACTTCCTTAGGGAGAAAGACTGAATGCTACCAAAACATATTCTAAAATCCAATTTTTATTTTTAAAATAACTGGTACCACTATATTATAGTGGGAAGTATATGTGAAAGAACACGATGGTATATAGGAATGTTCTTTTAATATCAAAGGGCACAAGACACAATTAGAAATTTTAAAAAAATTTATCTCCTCTTTTAATTAGGTAGGTCTGGGGCATCACAGGTGTTGGTGATGTTACTGGTCCATGAACCACCTTTTGAGTAGAAAGGGAAGACAAAACGCAGAGCTGGAATAGTTCTTCCCTAATAAAGTGACTTTGAACCTGTGTCTTCAGCTGTGAAATGATGCCATCAACCCCAGTTCACAGGATTACTGGAAAAGTAAATGAAATTATACTTGTGAAGTGGTAGACAAAGTTTACCTTAAATAGGAACACGGACGAGAAAGTAAAGAATATGGCAGATAATTCTGGTAATTGAGTAGATGTGGTAGTGGGACTTTGTGGAAGTTTTATTGCTTTAATTTTCCCATTGAAGTGGAAAGCAAAATCACCATGTGAGATTAAAGGAAGTAGTGTTAAGGGGAATAAAGGAAGTAGTGTTGAGGATTTGAAGAGGAAAAGAATGTAGAAATAGTTGTCCAGGGGAGTGGGAGAAATAAAGTAATGCAGAATGCAATACTATTGCCTGCCAGAATTCATGCCCATTTGAGTTTTATAATTATGAATTAAACATAAGACTAGTCAGCATGATTGTATGATTTCTCTGTGTATATTTAGTTGCACAAATTTAGGTGTGGAGAATTCACTTTAATTAGGTCGGTGACTTTTTCAAGTAACTGAAAAAGTGAAGAACTGGAAAAGGAGTTGAAGGTGGTATGCAAAGGAATAACTATGATTAACTGTGCTGTTTAATTTAGGTAAGGAAGAAAGAAGGGGCATCACTGGATCAGGGGCAGAAAGGTAAAAAGGTCTATTGCTGATATTTCATTTATGATTTAGTATGTGGAACATTTTTGTAATTTTTCCATGTATACCTGCACTTGAAGGGAGTGTGTAATCTTGACTTGTTTAATACAGTGACACACACACACACCAAATTCACTAATGTTTTTCTATAAACATTTTTCACTAATTCTTTTTGTCAGATTTATTGTTATCTAAGAAAGGAAGATTAAAATATTATATCATAATTATGGATTTGTCACTTGAGAGTATGAACATTTTTGTTCTGCATATTTCTAGGCAATGTTTTTGGTACACACATATTCATACTTGTGTCTTCTTTTTGCATTGCTTTTTATCATAGGATAGTCTCTCTATTCCTTTCAATGCTTTCTTCCTTAAATTTTAATTTTACATGAATATTTCTATATCAGCTTTCTTTTGGTGAATATTTACATGGAATGATCTTTTCCATTGTCTTATTTCCAACTTTTCTAGGAGGTTTTGTTTAAAGTATATTTTTTGTAAGAAGAATAAAGATGGTTTTAAAAAATCTACTTCAGACTTTTGCTTCTGAGAAGGATATAGTAGTTTTTGTAGGCAATGTTTCCATTTCAGTAACTAGAAAAATCTAGAGGAAATTAAGAAATGCTATTTTTAAGGACACTGGAAAAAATGGGAACAAGAGAAGTCAAAATTCAGAGAGAAAGAGTTCTTCCTATGTGAGCTGATAATCTGTTATTTTCATCACTTGAAAGCATTTACAGATTCTGAGTACTGCGGTGAATCAGGCTTAGCATAAGTACTCTATGGCAGAAGTACTCTATTAGGAAGAGATGAACCATACAAGCTTTGGACAGTTATGGAGGATGGTATAAAATTTCTAGGAGCCTCACATACGTGGCAGCTGATTTTTACCATGGGATATTTTCTGGATTATGTAGTGGTATGAAAAGCTGAGGCAGGCTGGGCCAGAAACTTCTAAAGTCTATATGAAGACTTTTACAGTACTTACAGTGATTGGGAGGTAAAGTCTCACAAATATCTGACTGGTTTTCCCTTCATATATTAGAAAGGAACATATATTAGATTTTGAAGAAGTGTAATATTGAAGGTTAAAGAGTTAAGCTCAATACATTCAAAGCTGAATCTCCCTCAAGCTTTCATGGATAAGAACTCAGAAACTTTCCAGGTTCTTAATTAAAGACCCATAAAGGCCATGCCCAGAGAACAGGGAAAAACCAGAGGGGAAATAATCTTACCAAAACTACAATCCAGCTCTAATTCAGCTCACTAATTAAATCATAGCCTGCAGTCCCTCATCCTACATGAGAAAAGGAAGAACCACCACAGGTGAAAAATACCATCATCCACAAACTCTATGGTTCTTTTGTACGCAATGCTTGATGTGCAATAAAATATTAAGAGACAAGCAAAGAGCATGATGGAAAGACATATAGATGATCTGTCTATTAGATCTTGTTTTTGCAGACAAAAGCCTTTTTAAAAAACTTTATTTTATTCTAACAATGTGGGGTACAAGTCAGGATTAAGTACATTAGTGGTTTACAAGCAGGTAAAGTTTGAGCCTCTATCTGGATTTCATTTCATCTGGTTTAGGATCTGGTGCCCTTAGTGAGGTTGCATGGCTCCTCCCTCCCTCCCCTCCCTAGTGTCCCACTATTTCCAGTCCCCTTCTTCTAGTATTATGATAAATGTTCAGGACCCACTTATAAGTGAGAACATGTGGTATTCAGTTCTTTGTTTCTGTAATAGATCACAATATTATGAACTCTAAATCCATCCAAGTTGCTACAACTTCCATAATTTTGTGCATCTTTATATCTATGTAATACTCAATTGAGTATATGTACCATATTTTCTTTATCCAGTTCACTTTTGATGGACAGCTGGGTTGGTTCCATGTTTTTGCTATTGTGAATAGCGCGACAATACATGTGCAGGTATCCTTCTGGTAAAATGATTTGAATTCCTCTGAGTATATTCCCAGGAGGGGGACTGCTGGGCCTTATGAAAGGTCAATTTCTAGTTCTTTTAAAAATCGTCACACTGTTTTCCATAGAGGTGGTACTAGTTTGGCACTCCCACCAACAAAGCAGAAATATTCTCTTTTTTCCACTCCTGTGCCAGAATCTGTTGTTTTTTGATTTACTGATGATGGTCATTCTTATTGGTGATAGGTGGTATCTCAAAGTGGTTTTGATTTGCATTTCTCTGATGTTTAGTGAGGCTGAGCTTTTTTTCATGTATTTGTTGTCTGTTCATCTGTCTTCTTTTGAGAAGTGTTTATTCATGTCTTTTGCCCACTTTATAAATAGGTCTATTTGTTTTTTTCTTGGACTCATTTGAGTTCCTTGTAGATCTTCATGTTAGGCCTTTGTCAGATATATATTTGGCAAATATTTTTTTCCCATTCTGTGAGTTATCTTCCCACTCTCTTGATGGTTTCTTTTGCTTTGCAAAAGTTTTTCAGTTTCATGAGGTCCCACTTGTCTATCTTATCTCTTACGGCATGGGCACATGGGGTTTTGATCAGGAATTGGTTGCCTATTCCAATATGCATGAGGATATCTCCTGTGTTTTCTAAGATTCTTATAGTTTGAAGATTTACATTTAGGTCTTTGATTCATTTAATTGATTTTTGTGTATGATGATAGGTAGGGGTCCTGTTGCATTCTTCTGCATGCAGTAAGCCAATTTTCCCAGCACCATTTATTGAAAAGGGACTCCTCTCCCCACTGGTTGTTGGTGGAGGCTTTGCTGAGGATGAGTTCATTGAGAAATCAAGATTTTGCTCCTAGAATCTCTATCCTGTTCCATTGGTTTATATGCCTGTTCTTGCACGGATACCAGGCTATTTTGATTATTTTAGTCTTATAAAGTTTAAAATAGTGTGATATCTCCCACTTTGTTTCTTTTGCTGAGGATTGTTTTGGCTATTTGTGGTCTTTTTTTTTGTTTCCATATGAATTTCTGTATTGTCATTTCCAGATCTGTAAAGAATGATGTTGTTTATTTAATGGGTATTGCATTGAACATGTAGATTGCCTGGGTAGAATGGACATCTTCATATTGATTCTTCCAATCCATGAGCATGAAATATTTTTCCATTTGTTTGTATCTTCTTTTATTTCTTTGGGCAGTGTTTTGTAGTTTTCATTGTAAAGGTCTTTCACTTCTCTGGTCAGGAAGATGTCAAGGTATTTTTTGTGTGTGTGACTATTGTGAATGGGATTGTGCTTTTAATTTGATTCTCTGCCCATTTGCTGTTGGTGTATAAAAATGAAACTGTATCTTTCATGTTAATTTTGTACCCTGAGACTTTGCCAAAGTCATTTATCAGTGCTAGCAGGTTTTTGACAGATTCTCTTGTGTTTTCAAGGTATAGGAACATATTGTCTGCAAAGAAGAAGACTTTCTCTTTCTCTATTTGGATATCTCTGATTTACTTCTCTTGCCTAGTTGTTCTAGCTAGGAATTCCAATACTTTGTTGAAGAGAATGGGTGAGAGTGTCTTGTTCTGGTTTTCAAGGGAAAAGCTTCCAACTTTTGTCCATTGAGCAGGATATTGGCTGTGGGTTATCATTGATGGCTTTTACTGTTTGGGGGAAATGTTCCTTCTATGTCTAGATGTTCAAGGGTTTTTATAAAAAAGAGATGCTGGATTTTGTCAATAGCTTTTATTGCATACAATGACATGATCATGTGGTTCTTATTTTTACATCTGTTAATGCATTGAATTATTAATATATTTATAGTCTTGAGAATGTTGAACCAGCCCTACATCCCAGGAATGAAGCCAACTTGGTCATGTTGCACAATCTTGAAATGTGTTATTAGATTCTATTTGCTAGGATTTTGTTGAGAACTTTTGCATCTATGTACACCAAGGAGATAGGTCTGTAATTCTTTATCTTTGTTGGGTCTTTTCCAGGTTTGGATATTAATGTCATATTAGCTTCATATAATAATTTGGGGAGAGTTCCATCTTTCTCAATTGCCTGAAATATTTTTGATAGGATTGATATCAGCTCCTCTTTGTATGTTTTATAGAATTCAGTTAAGAAGTTTTCAGGCCCAGGGCTTCCCAGGCTATGGGAGACTTTCTTATGATGGGGTCAATTTCCTGGGTTGTTATTGGTTTTTTGAGGGTTTTAATTTTTCTTGTTTCAAACTTGGAAGGTTGTATGATATCAGAAAATCCTCCATTTAATTTAGATTCGCAAGTTTGTTTCCATACAGGTGTGTATAGTACTCTCTCATAATCTTTTGAATTTCTTCAGTATCAGTTGTGACTTCATCTTTTGCATTTCTCATTGTGTTTAGTTGGACTTTTTCTTGGTCAATCTGACTAGGCATCCATCAATCTTATTTATTCTCTCAAAGAATCAGCTATTTGTTTTGGTGATTTTTTTCCAAGATATTTTGGCTTCTGTCCTGTAGTTGGTCCTTTATCTGGATTCTTCTGCTGAAATTAAGGTTTTGGTGGTCTTGTCTTTCCAGCTCCCTGATGTGTGATGTTAGGCTGTTTAGTTGTGATCTGTTTTCTTGTGTGTTTGTAGGGCTATAAATTTCCTTCTGAGTATTGATTTCATGGCATCCCAGAGGTTCTAGTAAGATGCATCTTTGTTTTCATTTGCTTCTAGCAATGTTTTAATTTCTGTGTTTACCCAGGAGCTGTTCAGCAGTATGTTTTTTTAGTGCCCCGCCCTTGTATATTTTGTGGGGATCTTGTTGGTGTTGATATTTATTTTTATTCCACTGTGGTCTGAGAAGATGCATGGTATTATTTCAGTCTTATGGAATTTGTCTATGTTTGATTTATAGCCAAGAATGTGGTCTATCTTGGAGTATGTTCCATGTGGTGATGAATAGAATGTACATTCTATGGTTCTATGGTTGTATGGTGAAGTGTTCTGTAGATATCTATTAAATCCACTTGGTCAAGTGTCAAATTGAGATTCTGGATCTTCTTATTGATTTTTTGCTTCCATGATCGATTTAAGATTGTTAGTGGGGTATTTAAATCTCTAGTTATGATGGTGTTAGAGTCAATGTCCTCTTTTGGTTTACTAAGTAGTTACTTCATAAATCTTGCTGTTCCTGTGTTGGGTGTATATATGTTTAGGATGAATATATCTTGCTGGTGGATTGAGTCCTTTATCATTATTTAGTGTCCTTCTGTATCGTTTTTATTTTTTTATTTTTTTTGAGTTGGAGTCTCACTCTGTCACCCGGACTGGAGTGCAGTGGCCATTCTTGTCCACCACAGCCTCGACCTGCTGGGCTCTGGTGATCCTTCCACCTCAGCCTTCCAAGTAGCTGGAGCTACAGGCGTGCACTACCACGCCCAGCTAATTTTTTGATTTATTATAGAGATGAGGTCTTGCCAAGTTGCCCAGGTGAGTCTCAAACCCGTGGGCTCAGGCAATCCACTCACCTCAGCCTCCCAAAGGCGCAAGATTACAGGCTGAGCCACCGAGCCCGGCCTTCTGTATCGTTTTTAATTTTTGATAGCTTGAAGGCTGTTTTGTCTGATATTAGAACTGCGACTTCTGCCTTTTTTTGTTTTCTGTTTGCCTGGAAGCTTGTTTTCCAGCTGCTAACTTTGAACCTGTGGATGTCCTTTATAATGAGATGTGTTTCCTGGAGGCACCATATTGCTGGGTCATATATATATTTATATATATATAAATATATATTTATATATATATAAGTTTTCTAAAAAATCCAGTTTGCCATTCAATGTCTTTTCAGTGGTACATTTAGTCCATTCACATTCAGGCTGATTGTTGAAATGTGAGTGTTTATCCCTGCCATGAGGCTCTTATAAAGTTTTTTTGTAAGGGCTCTCCTGGTGTAGCGGCTGGTGCTGCAGCTGCTCAGCTTGGATGGTAGCAATTTCCACGACATAGAAGCTGAGTGCCATTTTTAAAAAAATCAACAAAACCCTTTCTGGGAAGAAAATGCTGGGATAGACTGACTAAGTGGGGGGTTCATGAGCAAGTGGCCAGGGCCCTCCTGGTGCAGCAGCTTGTGCTGTAGCTTCTCTGCTTGGTCCCTGGCACTTCTCAGGTTGCAGAACCAAATGCTATTTTTTTTTTAATGCACAAAAGTTTTCCTCCAAAGAAGTTGCAGGGAGATACTACTGGCTCCAGGCTCTGCCTCATCACTTCAGTGCCTGGCCAGACACTAGCAATGGGGGCTGCAGAGGGAGACCAGAGGCAGAGTCCACTGGAGAAGACAAGAGAGACACCCTGCCACCATCTTGAAAGTGGGCAGGACAGTGTTCTGGCTCACCACAGAGCAACAGACCTGGTTTCTGTGACTGGCAGATCAACTGCTCAAGGATTGATTGTGACCCAGAGGGAATATACTGAAAGCACAGACTTTGGAGGGACCTGACAAGAGCTGAGTCCTAGGCACCCCACCTTCTACCCTGATCCAGCCATGGGACAAAGGGTGTGGCCAGAAAAGAATGAGGAAGAACTCCAAAGAGATCAGTGGTAAGTTCCGAACTGACCCAAACCCCCTCCTCTACAGCAGTCCTCTAAACATCAGACCTACACAGCTGGGCACAACTGAGAGGGACAAAATCAGGCAGAGCCTGGATGGCAGTTGCAATAGGAGAACTCCATCCAAGGATAGACTGGCTGTGGCACCCCTGTGAGTATATACCTGGGGAGGAGACAATCCCACACCTCCCCATCAGAGGAGATCTCCCTGACCATATGAGAGTGGGAGGGGAGGACGGCAGCCCCCCACCTGCACTGCCTGCCCCCTTCCCTGCTCTGGACACTAGGGAGAGAGTGAAAGAGGTGGAAATTATGCAGGAGAAAGCAGATGAGAGGAACAATTGCAGAGCCTGCCACAAGAGGGAAGGGTTTTTTTTAATTTTGAAATTTTTTTAATTAAAAAAATTTTTTTGCCTGTTTGTTAGTTCATCTATTTTTAAAATATTTTTTCTTTGTGCATGAATAAGTATGTGAGGGTTTGATCTGAGTTCCCACCGTTTTTTTTCTTTTTCTTTCTTCTTTTGTTTTCTATTTATTTGTGTATGTGAATAATTAAGTGTTCATCTGTCAATTTTTTTGTTGTTGGTGGTTTGTTTTTGCTCTTTCGTTCTCTCTTTTATTTATTTATTTATTTATTTTTAGTTTAAGGTGTGTGTCAATATAAGTATGAGGGTTCAATGTGAACTCCATTTTTAAAATTTTTATTTTATTCTGGTCTTCCTGTTTTTCTTCTCCATTCATTTTGTGCTAGGCGTGTGTGTGTATGTGTGTTTAGTTTTCCTGGGTTTTTTGTTGTTGTCATTTGTTTTGTTTCACTTTGTTGTTATTCCAGTTTGCTTTGGTGTGTGTGTGTATGTGTTCAATTGTTTCTTGCTTTGGTTTCTGCTTTCATTGTTCTGTTTTCTTCTTTTTGTTTTTTAATTCTTGTCCATCTTATTTAATTCTATTTTTCTCTGTGTTCCTCATGGCTGTCACTGTATCTTGGACTCAGGGAGTACACACATGTACCCATTGCACTGTCATATAGAGGGCTGGCAGGGAGTGGGTCTTAGGGAACACATAACGCAATCAGTGAACATTGTAATTTGCAGGTAGTTTCTGAATCCTTGCTCCCCATCCACTACTTTATTCAAATTTCAAAACTACAAGAGTCAGCAAAGCTTCCCACCCACAGTCCTGTTTTAAAATAGAACAAATCCTGAGCCCGGATCAGGGAAGAATAGAGGGCTGAGCAATCATCTGAAGGGAGAGCTGCCCCCACTGACACTGCATAACAGAACTAAAGAGAAGAGCAAGAGATTTGTCACAAATGAGGAAAAACCAAAGGAAAACTACAGGCAATTTCAAGTGAAACAAAGAGAAAACTCCTGAAAAATCAGAACTTGGAGACCAAACTATGGAAGTCACCAATGATTGGCCCCAGAATACAACAGGAATTAGGGAATGCATGGAAAGAGTGAATAAGACTCGAGTAAGACAAGATGCAACACTGAAAGGACTTGTAACTGAAATTTTTGCAATAAAAAATTTCATCCAGGACATAAATAGCAAGATGACAAGCATGGAAAGCAGAATTAATCTAGCTGAAGAAAGAATCTCAGAACTTGAAGATCAGAATATGGAATTAATTTGATCTATAAAAAAAATAGAGAGAAAACTCAGAAAGAAAGAACAAGCCTACAAGAGGTGTGTGGTTATATCAAGAGGCTGAACCTACACCTGACTGGTATTCCAGAAGAAGAAAGGGAAATGGAGAACACCTTGAAGCAAGTATTCCAGGAAGTAATCCAAGAAAACACTCCCCATCTCACCAGAGATGTAACTAGCCAAGCACAAGAGATACAGAGAAGCCCTAGAAGACATCAAATGAGAAGACCAACCCCTAGACACATAGTAATTTGTCTACACAAAAGAAAAATCCTAAAGGCAAAAAGAGAGAAAGGTTAGACTACCTACTGGGGAAAACCAGTCAGAATAGCAACAGGCCTATTGGCAGAAATACTACAAGCAAGAAGGGCCTGGAGTCCAATATTCAAAGTCCTCAAAGATAAACAATTTCAACCGAGAATTTCCTACCCAGCCAAGCTCAGCTTCATCAGTGATAGAGAGTTAAAATCCTTCCCAGATCCAATCTCTAAGATATTATGCAGCTTCCAGACAAACTCTACAGGAGACACTTAAAAAGGTATTAAGTACAGAAGAAAGAAAAAATAGCATGACCACACACTTCCCAAGAGAACAGCGGAGCAAAGAATCAACAAAGAATAAATTGCAACAACAAGCTTGAAAAACACTCACATACATCAAGCCCAAAGCCAAAAAACAAACAAACCAACAAAATCAACGAAGCAAACAAACAAACAAAAAGCAACTTTATAAGAAACTCATGACAGGGATAAACAATCACATTTCAATAATCAGCTTGAATGAGAATGAACTAAATGCACCCATTAAAAGATACAGAAGGCAAACTGGATAAGAAATCATGACCCAATTATTTTCTGCATCCAGGAAACTCATCTCACCACAAGGGATGCACACAGACTCAAAGTCAAAGGATGGAAAATGATTTTCCAGTCAAATGGATCACAAAAGAAGGCAGTAGTGTTGATCTTAATATCAGCCAAAATAACCTTTAAGCTATCAAATTTTTAAAAAGATACAAAAGGATATGATGATAAAAGGTTCAATCCATCAACAAGAAATATCCATCCTAAACATATATGCACCCAACACAGGAGCATCAGCATTTATAAAGTAACTACTAAGTAAACTAAAAAAAAGATATTGACCCTAACACCTTTATAGCAAGGGACTTGAATACCCAACTAACAGCCCTAGATAGATCATCGAGGCAAAAATCATAAGGAGATCCATAACCTAAACTTGACACTCAACCAAATGAACTTAATAGATACCTACAGATTATTCCACCCAAAAACCACAGAATGTACATTCTACCCATCACCACATGGAATGTATTCCGAGACCAACCACATCCTTGGCCATAAATCAAGCATAAACAAATTCCATAAGTTGAAATATTGCCATTTACCTTCTCAGACCATGGTGGAAATAAAAATAAATATCAACGCCAACAACATTTTCCCATAACCTACAAAGAAATGGACACTAAACATCATGATGCTGAACAACTACTGGGTCAAAACTGAAATCAAAGCAGAAATTAAAAGATTTCTGGAAACAAATAAAAATGAAGAAATATCTTACCAAACCCTCTGGGATGCCATGAAAACTTTCGGAGGGGAATTTATATCTCTACAAGCACACATCAAGAATATGGAAAGAGCACAAGTTGAGAGCCTAACAAATCACGTAAGGGAGCTAGAAACTGAAGGCCACGAAAACTCTAACATAGCAGAAGAATCCAAATCACCAAAATAAGAGTCCAAATACAGGACATAGAAGACAAAAATATCATAGAAAACATCAACAAAACAAAAAGCTTGTTCTTTAAAAGAATTAACAAGATTGATGGACCTCTAGCCAGAATGACCAAGAAAAAGTGACCAAAAGCCCAAATAAACACAATCAGAAATACAAAAGATCAAATCACCACTGACCCCAAAGAAATACAAAAGATTATCAGAGATTACTGTGTATACCTATATGGAAACAAACTTGATAAGCTAAATGAAATGGAGGACTTTCTGACATCACACTACCTCCCCATGTTAAAACAAGAAGACATTGAGACACTAAATAGACCAATAAACACCCAGGAAATTGACTCTGTCATAAGAAAACTACCTATCAAAAAGGCCGTGGATCAGGCAACTTTCCAGCAGAATGCTACAACACAACAAGGAGGAGCTGATACCAATCCTACTGAAAGTATTCCAGGCAATTAAGAAGGATGGAACTCTCTCCAAATCATTTTACAAAGCTAACATTCCACTGATATCCAAAATGGGTAAAAATCCAACAAAAAAATAGAACTACAGGTCAATATCCTTTATGAACATAGATGCAAAAATCCTCAACAAAATTCTACCAAATCAGATCCAAAAACATATCTCAAAAATTATCCATCATGACCAAGTAGGTTTCTTGCCCAGATGCAGAGCTAGTTCAACATTTGCAAGAACATAAATGTAATTAAATACATCAACAAATGTAAAAACAAGAACCACATGATTATCTCAGATGCAGAAAAAACCTTTGATAAAATCCAGCATCCCTTCTTGGTAAAAACCAAGAATGTCTAGGTATAGAAGGGACATACCTCAAAATAGTAAGTGCCATCTACGATAAACCCACAGCTAACATATTGCTAAATGAACAGAAACTGGAAACATTTCCCCTGAAAGCTGAAGGAAGACACATTTATCCACTCTCTCCTCTCTTGTTCAACATTGTGTTGGAAGTCCTAGCTCAGGTAATTAGACAAGAGAAGGAAATAAGGGGTATCCAAATAGGAAAAGAGGAAGTCAAGTTATCCCTCTTTGCAGATGACATGATCCTATACCTCGAAAATCCAAAAGAATCTAATAAAAACCTGCTTGCACTGTTAAAGGACATTGACAAAGTGTTGGGGACAAAATAAATGTGCAAAAGACAGTTGCATTCTTATACACCAACAACAAGCAGACAGAGACCCAAATTAAAAGCACACTCCCATTCGCAACAGCCACCAAAAAAAAAAAAAAGGAAGAAAGAAAGAAAAGAAAAAAAGAAAATACCTCCTCATCTTCCTATCTAGAGAAGTGAAAAACCTTTACAATGAGAACTACAAAACACTGCTCAAAGAAATCCAAGAAGACACAAACAAATGGAAAAATATTCCATGCTCATGGATAGGAAGAATCAACATTGTTAAGATGTCCATCCTTCAAAGGCAATCTATAGATTCAACACAATAACCATTAAATTACCAACATCATTCTTCTCAGACTTGGAAATGACAATACAGAAATTCATATGGAAACATAAACAACCACGAATAGCCAAAACAATCCTTAGCAAAAAAACCAAAGCAGGAGGTATCACACTTTCAGACTTCGAACTTTAATTCTACAGTACTCAAAACAGCCTGGTATTGGTACAAGAATAGGCATATAGACCAATGCAACAGGTAGAGAATCCGGAAGCAAAGCCTCAATTTCTCAACCAACTCATCTTTGACAAAGCCTCCAATAACTGCCACCAGGGAGAGGAGAACCTACTCAGTAAATGGTGCTGGGAAAACTGATCACATGAAGAAGATTGAAACATGATCCCTACCTATCACCATACACAAAAATTAACTAAATGGATCAAAGACCTAATCATAAAACCTCAAACTATAAGAGTCTTGGAAAATGCAGGAGCCACCCTTATGGAAACTGGAACTGGCAGCTAATTTCTGATCAAAACCCTAAGTACCCATACCATAAAAAATAAGAAAGGCAAGTGGGACCTCATCAAACTGACCAGCTTTTGCAAAGTAAAAGAAACCATCAAGAGAGCAAGGAGACAGCCCACAGAATGGGAAAAAATATTTGCCAACTGTATATCTGACAAAGGCCTAATATCTAGGATCTACAAGGAACTCAAATGCACCAAAAAGCAAAAAAGAACCCCATTTAAAAGGGGGTAGAAGACATGAAATAGACACTTCTCAAAAGAAGATATACAGGCAGCCTACAGACACATGAAAAAGTGTTTAGCCTGACTAATCATCAGAGAAATGCAAATCAAAACCACACTGAGATACCACCTATCGCAAGTAAGAATGGCCATCGTTAATAAAACAAACAACAGATGCTTGCGAGGATGCTGAGAAAAAGGAACGCTTCTACTCTGCTGGTGGGAATGCAAACTAGTGCAACCTCTTAGAAGACAGTGTGGCAATTTTTGAAAGAACTAGAAATTGACCTTCCATATGACCCTGTAATCCTATTGGAAAATACCTGGAGGAACTCAAATCATTCTACAAAAAAGATACCTCCACACACATGTTTGTTGTAACTCTATTCACAATAGCAAAAACATGGAACCAACCATGCTGCCCTTTGAAACTGGAGTGGATTTTTAAATTGTGGTACATATACACAATGGAATATTATACAGCCATAAAGAAGGATAAATATATGGACTTTGCAGCAAGTTGGATAAATTTGAGTCTATCATACTCAGTGATCTATCACAGAAACAAATAAATGGACCACTCATAAGTGGATCCTGAACAATTATCATAATGCTATAAGAAAGGGATTGGTAGTGTAGTGGGAAACTACCAGGGATGGGAGGGTGGGATTGACAGTTGAGGGAAACTGCCATGGGGGGTGGGGCACAAACCTCATCAACAAGGGTACCTGCATAATGAACATTTGTATACCTAACCCTGAATTGTACCCCACATCTTTAAAATAAGAAAAGGAAGCCGGGCTCGGTGGCTCAGCCTGTAATCCCATGCCTTTGGGAGGCTGAGGTGAGTGGATTACCTGAGCCCGCAGGTTCGAGACCCGCCTGGGCAGCGAGACCTCATCTCTACAATAAATCAAAAAGTCAGCCGGGCATGGTAGCGCATGCCTGTAATTCCGGCTACTTGGAAGGCTGAGGCAGAAGGATTTGCCTGAGCCCAGCAGGTCAAGGCTGCGGTGGCCGGGAGCGGCCACTGCACTCCAGTCTGGGTGACAGAGTGAGACTCCAACTCAAAAAAATAAAAATAAAAATAAAAATAAATAAAATAAGAAAAGGAAAAAGAAAAAATCTATTAGGGATTTTAAAATAAATATTTAGCATTAGTAAATACTATTGTACTATTATGGCTTTATTTTGATTTTGTTATTTAATAAGAAATTAAAGAATGAAAGAAAACAAAAAAATTTTTTTTGTTGTTTTCTTTTAACTTCTGTGTTGATATGTGTGTTTTCAATACTGCAGTCACATTGTATCCTCTGTTGATTTTGTGTTCTCCTGTACTCTTATGAAGTGCATGGTCATTCTTTTTGTTCTTCCTTCCGTGCTTAATACCTTCTTAAGGTTTTAGAAGAGCTGGTCTGGAAGTAGCATAATCTCTTAGAGATTGGATGGCTGGTAAGGATTTTAATTCTCCATCACTGATGAAACCTAGTTTAGCTGGATAGGAAATTCTTGGTTGGACTTGCTTATCTTTGAGAACATTGAATACTGGACTCCAGTCCCTTCTAACCTGTAGTGTTGCTGTGGATATGTCTGGTGCTATTCTAATTGATCTTCCCTATAGGTACTCTGACCTTTCTCTCTTGCTGTCTTTAGGATTTTTTCTTTTATACCTTCTTTGGTTAAGTGAATTACTATGTGCCTAGGAGTTGGTCCTCTCATTTGATGTCTTGCATGGGTTCTCTGAATCTCTTGTTTGGGTGGTTGCATCTCTGATGAGATGAGGGAAGTTTTCTTGGATAACCTCATGGAATTTTTGTTCCAAGGTGTTCTCTGTTTCCCTTTCTACTTCAGGCATACCCATCAGATATAAGTTTGGCCTCTTGTTATAAATGTGCATCTCTTGGGGGCCTTGTTTTGTCTTTTAAGGTCCCTAGTTATGTTTTTAACAGATTGGGTTAATTCTATATTTTGGTCTTCAAACATTGAGATTCTTTCTTCTGCTTGGTTAATTATGCTTTCCATGCTTGTCAGTTTGTTATTTATTTCTTGGATGGTGTTTTTATGGCCAGAATCTCTGTTACCATATCCTTCAGTTTTTTCCTCTTGCCTTTCTTGATTCTTGTTCATTCTCTCTATCCATTCTTTAATCTCTCTGCATGTATAGTCTGAGATCAGTCGTTCTAGGTGCAGTCCATTGTTTGAACTCCAAGGTCTGTATTTTTGGGCACTATTTTTTTAGGACTTGGGGAGCTACTTGTGTTCTTTCACTGATTTTTCTTTATTTGTGACAGATTTTTCTTTCTTTTTAATTGTTACTCAGTAAGAGAGGGACTAGCTTTCACCTCAGTTATTTATTAACACCCTATATTTCCACAAGTAATTAGTAAATTGGATTTACAAATGTGTTCTTGGGACGAACTTGTTTGTATGTAGGAAACTTACTGTATAGATATTTTCAGATGTTAAAAAAAAGGATGAAGCATTATGTTTTAATTTTTCTACATTACTCTTGCCATGTCCCAAGGCATAAGAAAATATGCCTTATTTATCAGTTTATTAATTTTGAGGAATTGATAAGATATTTAGCCTCTTTGGCTCTTCATATATAAGATAGGGATAAGCACACTATCAGTATTAAAGCATACTATAAAGCTTTAGTGTAATAATGAAAATGCTTAATGAACTATTTATCTCTCCAGAGTTTGTCCTTATTATGACAACCTGGCTTATAGTCCATTTAGAATTTCTGTCCCTACTTGAACACAATGCTCCAGGTGTTGTTCAAAAAAGCACATTCTGTGGTCATCTGTGTCTTGGATATGCCACACTTATTAAAATGCAGTCTAAGACTTAATTAGCTATTTTGGTTACCAAATAATTTTGATTCATACTGCATTTGCAATTAATACTACCTTTAAAATGTATGTTAGTAGGCAGTCATATCTCTTTCAAATTTTACCTATAAAGCTGGAATTTTGAATCCACCTAAAGTGCTGCATATTTCCTCCTATTACATTCATCCTTTCTGAATCAAGTGATTACTGAGATTTTCATAGTTCCTGATTCTGTTTTAGATTGTGTTAGCTATACCTTCTAACTTTTTGTTGATGATCAGTCTGTTTTACATATGTTCAACATACTTATTAAAATAATGAATAGATGTACAAAACAGTATCAGAGACATAGATCTATGACATGGCACTAGAAAATTGTCTCTAGGTTAATGCTGATATGTTAAATGGCATACTTTGGATATTGTCACTGAATGGTTACACACTACTATTATCCAGGCCTTATTTCTCTGTCTTGTCTAGGATATCGTGATACAGTGCGTCAAATCTCTTACAGTGCTTCCCTGATGTACCTACTCTTACAGTCTGATTTTAGGAAAAATAAAACAGCTGAGAGTCTTTCCTAAAGTGTAAGAAACAGAAATTAAGCCACATTCTACATTAAAATAACTACAAATAAAAGAGAGTTCAGAGAAGTCCCATTCTGAAAACTATTTTAAAAATTATTTTTAAGCTGGGCTCGGTGGCTCAGCCTGTAATCCTCCGCCTTTGGGAGGCTGAGGTGAGTGGATTGCCTGAGTCCGCGGGTTCGAGACCTGCCTGGGCAGCGAGACCTCATCTCAACAATAAATCAAAAAATCAACCGGGCGTGGTAGCGCATGCCTGTAATTCCGGCTACTTGGAAGGCTGAGGTGGAAGGATTGCCCGAGCCCAGCAGGTCGAGGCTGCGGTGGCTGGGAGCGGCCACTGCACTCCAGTCTGGGTGACAGAGTGAGACTCCAACTCAAAAAAAAAAATTATTTTTAAAAATACAATTAAGTTTAAAAATATTTGCTTCTATTGTTTTGGGTTTTGTTTTTTAAGAACTTCAATTTTGTAGTGTTTCTTTGCCTATCTTTATTATCTATCATTTTCTCTAACATTTAAAGCTCTTACTTGATTTTCAATTTGCTCATTTTTCTTACTTCCTTTGTCTTTCACTATCCTTTCTTTATCTAGCTTGGATTTCTTTCCATTTCACCTTCATATCTGTTAATGAATTTCTTTTTAACATCGTTCAATTCAATCTTCTACTAAACTTTTGCTTTTATGTTTTGTGCTTTTAAGCCATAGAAGTACATAATTAAGTTTTAAAATATTTAGTAAAATATTTAGTTATAATTTTCTTCTATTTCATGGTATCATTTTTCTGGTAAATATCTTTCATCTGTCATTTGTTTTTCCTGTTTCTTCCTCCCCCCCCCCTTTTTCCTTCTTTTGGGAAACCTTTCTACCTTTTCGTAGTATTTATTTTATTTATTTCATAATTTTACCATGCATGACATTTGTACTGTTTCTCCTCATTTTGCTTTTGGATGTCTTCCATGAGAGGGGATAAATGCCAACTTTATTCTACCATCTCCAAGCAAGTCATCCAGCATGTTCTCCAACTTCTTATCTTGAAAACTTTAAAACTAAAGAAATTTTGTACAATGATTACAATGAATACCCCATGCCTTATATTTAGATCCACCAATTTTAAACATTTTGTGACATTTGCTTTCTTTGTATTTCACTGGTTAAATCACTTTGAAAATAAGTTGCAAACTCTGCCAGCATTAAAAAAGAAGCAAGTAAAAAGCATTTAAATATCTATAATTATTACTATTTATGCTTATGCATAATTCATAGACATATGAATTATGAAGAAGCAGATTTTGTGCCAAGGTTTCAAGTGAAAGCAATTTATTGTAAGAAGCAAGGAATATGGGTTGGAGAGAGAAGAAGAAGTAATATAGGAAAAGAAAAGCAGCCAATGAAAGATGCAGTATTGAGCCTGCTGCCACAGTGAGTCACTAGATCATAATTCCTTAGAAAAACTGTCGAAAAAATAGTGCAAAACACATGTCTCAGAATGATCCCATCCAAGGATGGTGGTAGGAGGGAAGTTGTGACATTTATTAACCCTTTCTCATCACTTATTGGCTAAGGATTATCCTCAGGGAGCATTAACTCTGCCCCCTCATGTGTGTGCAGTGTGCTTTGGCAGCCCTCTGATTAAGATACACTTGCCGTGTGATATAAGGCAGACAGGTCTTAGGAAGCACCAATAGTTTTCCAAGAGCTAATTTAACACATTAGAACAAGAAATTAGGTATAAAGTTGTTCAGAACAACGCACTTCAGAAATTATTGAAATAAAATCATGTTATAGGCAAAGAGAATTTTGGTAGAAGCAATTATTTTAGATTAAAATTAGCTGTCATCTTCAGGCATGCAGGCAAATAATCTCTTTTCTTCTCTTATTATATTGACTAAAATTTGCAGAAACAAAGTTAAATCAAACAGCAATTCTCCTTTTAGCATATCACCATTAAGTACACTATTCTGCAAAGTTTTTGTACTTCCTCATACAGAATTAATAAAATGTTATTAGTCTTACCAAAATTTATTTAATTTTTATTAAGGATTAATATAAAGCCATGCTAAATATTATATTTTTGGCATCTTATCAAATGATCATACTCTGTCATTTTATTTTGTCTGTCTTTTGTAAACAGCATATAGCTGTATTTTTATTTGCATATGTGTTTAGCCATATCTTAGGGTCTATTTTTTAATATAAAAATTTAACATATTCATATTTATTATAATGAATAATGTGTTTGAAATTATTTTTGCCATCTTACTTTAGTTTTTTTCTCCTACCATACTTTTCAACCATTTCTATTTTATTTTCTTATTAGGTTGTTTTCTATTACTATTTTTTCATTATTGGCTTTAAAAGTTAAGAATTCCATTTCCAGTCTTCTCAGGATTAATCTAAGAATATTTAAGCATGTATTTATTAACATCTAGAATATTGTGCTATCTCTATTCTGTCCTTAAAAAAAGAATTTTTTCTTCCTAAACTTCCACATCTCACCATCCCCAAGGTTTTCTCATGAATTTTAGTTCAAGATTATTAAAAAAAATTAACGCTGAGATTCAAGTATATTTTTAACTAGCTTCTTTTCTTTCCACTGTTTTTCTCCTCATTAGTACAAATGTATGTACATATACATGTATTTATGTGTTTATGAGGTATAAATTACATACTCGAATTTCCACCTTCAGCTCTATGAGTTTTGCCAAAATCATACCACAATCAACATACAGAATCATTCCATCATCCAAATAATCCTCTTGTGCCCCACTGTAGTTAGCCTCTCCTCCCAATACTGTAGCCTCTGGCAATCTGTTTTCTCTACTTACAGTTTTTGCTTTTCTGGAATATCATATAAATGGAACCATACAGAATGTAATCTTTGGGGTCTGGTTTCTTTCATTTAGCACAATGTATTTGAGTTTCATGCATATGTTATACACACCAGTAATTAAAATCTTTTCACTGTTTAGTAGTATTTTATCATTCTTTTTTTTTTTGGTATCCCACATTTTCCTCTTGAAAATATATATATTTTTATTTTGCCACAGTAATTCTTTCAGGGAGGCTCTTGGTAAACATTTGAAGTTCTTATTTGATTGAAGATATTAATTAAACTTGAATCTGAATCATATTTGACTTGTATACCTTTTGGTTTAATATCATTTGCTTATTTTTTGTAGGTATTCTGCACTCTCTTCTAGCATCAAGTGCTGCCTAGTGATATAATCTGATGCTGCTTTAATTCTAGTTCCTTCATAAGCTATTTATTCAAGTTTTATTTTTAGAAACTTTCATAATTTTCTCTTTATTGTTTTAGTTCAGAGGTTTTACCAAGATGTGGTCTTTTCCCATTCTGTTGGTCCTTGGTGATTCATTTCAATCTGATCACTTGAGTTTTTGTTCGATTTGTGATGTGTTCTTTGGTCTTTCTCTTTTTCTTCGTATTTTCTTCCTGGAACTCTTTTTGAAGTGAAGATGGACTATCTGAATTGATCATCCATATCCTTTAACATATCTCTATTCTCTATCTCTCTATATTTGTGTTCTACTTTTGAATGCTGTGACATTCCAAATAATTTATTTGTTCTTTAGCCATATTCAACCTAATCATTCTGCTAAGTAATATTACTCAGTCATCTTATTTTTGATTCCTAAGTTCTTTTTTTTTCTGCTCCATTTTCTTTTCAGATTGTGCTTTTTAAATAGTGCAATGTAATTTCAAAGAAGGTTCAAGGGAACCTGTACCATGTATTTTTCTAGGGGTGGCATGTGGGGAGTAGCATCAGTATGGCACTTGAGCCACGATCCAGAGTCTTAGTAGGAGGTGTACAGTGAACATTTGTTAAATGAATGAGTATAAAAATTCTGGTAAGAACTTGCAATACATATTTTAAATTTCTTGAATTCTCTATCTTAAGGATCAGTTTTTTTGATGCCTTCACCTTGATCTTTCATGTTTTTCCGAACGAATTAAGGATTACATTTTGTATTATAGGTGACTGGCATGAATTTCCATAGGGGATAAGTATAACTTTCTCAGCAAGCTTCTTTTCAGGATTGGAGGGTTTCTTAGTTGGGTTCTTTACATGTGAACTGATTATATCAACTGGCATATTTCACTTTAAGGCGCACAGTAGAAGAAGTGAGATTTGGAACACCCTCCCCACTCACTTTATGAAAATAAATACTATGTTGAAGGCAACGGTGATTGAGAGCTCAGGCTTCATATTAGCTGTCTGCATATATATGTAAATTTATTTCAAGCTTTATTAACTTGTGAAAGTTATTTAAACCCACTTGTGCCTCATTTCCTATCTGGAAAATGAGAATAAAGGAGTATCCATACTCTTTTTTTCTCTCTCTGTCTAAATTATATATATAATTTAGAACAGTGGCTGGCACATGATAAAGGTTCAATAAATGCTATTGTTATCATTATTATTGTTATTATTTTCTTCTTAGCCAGAACTCCCTCTCCTTTAACTTTCTTGCAGTGTCTGCAATAGAGATCTGAAGTTACCTCAAGTTTTACTCCACTTCTTTCTCTGTTTTAGCAAACTACACCTAAGACTAGTTTCATCATTTGCAAAATTCAGATAAAAATGCATGCTGTAGGTGCTATATAAACATATGACATATATAAAATAGAGATATATGATAGCAAGTTAGTCTCTGTTTCTTATTATGTTCACCTTCGCTTTACTGTTTATTTGGATCATTCAAGCTCTACTCATTCCCTTGTTCTTGTTTCTTTTATAGGCTTTTATCTTCCCTTATTAGGTTCCTGCTCAATCTCATTTATAATGCTGCCACTAGAATTTTTAACCATCTTCTTCTTTCAAAACTCTAATCCCACTTCAGGTCCTCTACAGCACCCTATTTATTTTTTGCATCCACTTTCCGGCAGTTCAGACTTCTTTAAAGGGAAAGTGTTCCCCTGTTGTTCTTTTTACATATGATAGACTCAGCAAAGACGGGTAATTTGCCTGTGCCACACAATTATTAAAAACAATGATCCAAGTTCAGATATGTCTGATTGCAAATCACCTGAATTCTGAAAGTTCTTTATAGGCCAAT
Organism: Carlito syrichta; assembly: GCF_000164805.1. NCBI lineage: Eukaryota > Metazoa > Chordata > Mammalia > Primates > Tarsiidae > Carlito > Carlito syrichta. The sequence goes on along the minus strand of NW_007256482.1, from coordinate 114,705 downwards.
TTGTTCCAGTTTGTTCTAAACACTAGTTTTCAGTAATTTCTTAATGTCTTTGCTGTTTCTTAATAGTTCCATTTTTTTGCCTTTCTTTTTCAGTACATAGGCTTTGCTATCTCCTCATTTTTCTAACTATTTGTATTTGTAATTTAACTTGTAAACTCTCAGAAATGAGTTGCTAATGAAAAATGAATCATTTTCCATGTTGAGTTTCCAAGATTTCTCATTTTGAAAAAGCAGGTTTCCAAATATTAACTTATTTAAGTGATTACATACCTCCACAAACTTCTATCTTTAAAAAAAGAGCCTGCCAAGTTAGACTACAAAAGAATAGCTCCTTTAAAATTACTGGATACAAATTTAAATTACCAGAAGTTGCACTATTATGGGTTATTACTTGACAATTGTTTGCCTTCTATAATATGAAGTTATTCTCAGAGGAATACTGATTAGAATAGAAACCAGATGTGTTTTTCAAGACTCAACTGAAAAAAATGATAAACAAGCAGAAAATTAATATAAGAATGTCCTTAGGAGGTTTTTAGAAACCTGAAGCATGAATATAGCAGAAAAAACATTCAAGTGTGTGTTTGTGTGGGGTGTGCGTGGTGTGTGTGTGTGTGAGAGAGAGAGAGAGAGAGAGAGAAAGAGAGACAGAGAGAGAGAGAGAGAATGCGCGAAGGGAGGAGGAAGGGCAAGCAAGCAAATGAGATAGGAGGTTAGGGAAAAACTAAAACAAAATGGAGAAGACAAATGAAGAAAGAAAGGAGAAGAGAATGGGTAGGAGAGGAAACAGATTCCGAATTGAAAACAGAACAACAACAACAACAAAACCAAACCAAATCTTTGTAAATATTTGGTATCACATCAAAGAAATAGTATAATGTAATTTTACCTATAAATCAAGAAAGAAAAAATAGAAAAAAAGATGGGTTCCCAACCTAAAAAGGAAAAATTAAATACTAATAAGGAGAGGACCATGGTTGACAGAAAAAAAGCATCCCCTTTTAAATAAAAAGTTTGATATATTTCATCCCTTCTTGTCCACCTTTTTTGAGAGATAAAAAGAACAATAATGGTTTTGATACTTTTGAGTTTGCTTTCTGGTTGTATATTTGATTACACTAGAAATAAAGTATACTATGAGGGGGACCCCAAAAAACTGGAATTATCTTTTGGAGAGCAGGCCCCTTGTAGGTCTTCTATTAGGTAATTGTTCCAGGAACCCATCAGAATCAGTTTACCAGCTAGTGTTGTTGTGAGAGGCTGCATTTGGCTTCAGTGAATTTTTTTTTTTGAGATTCTTTGAATGTATCTGCCCATTTCATGATGAGTAATTTACTAGTGCACCTGCCAACAATGCACTGAGTGTTCAGCAGTTTTTTGTTTTTTGTTTGTTTTTTTTTACCAAAAATGGCATGACTCCATGCCCCACCCTCCCATTCACCTGATCTTACCCTGAGTGACTTTATTTTTGTTTCCCTGGCTGAAAAAAATCCTCAAAGGGAAAATGTTTGGCCGATGTGGAACAGGTGAAATAAAAAATGATAGAAACACTAAAAGGCATAAAAATTGATGAGCTCAAAAACTGTTTTGAGCAGTGAAGAAAGTATTTGATAGGTGTATCAGATCAAACGGAGACCACATTGAAGGTGACTGAAGTTTAAACATGTAAGAATAAATACACGATTTTTTATAAATAAATTCCTGTTTCTGTGGGGTCCCCCTTATATATTCTAAGTAGAATAAAAAGGAATGGAAGGCATGAAGGGAGTCAAGTAAAGGGAGATACATATATATATAATTTCATTATCATTTTTAAATTGGTCTTTTAATAAACCCTTTAGTTGTACTAAAAACTAGAATTATTCTCTTTAACTTTATTTGTCCAAGGCAAAATCAACATAATAAATATTATCTCAATAAGCCATCTATTCCTAGGATATTTTAAAATATAATAAAACTTCATATATTTGCAGTCTCTTAATTCAGCATTTGTTACTACTCAAATTGAGTTTGGATTGCAATTGTCTTTTCTCTTTGCACATTTCTAAGATTGGGCAAAATAACAGAATAAATCGTCATGGGGAATTTCAAAATACTTATGAGAGAAAACAATTTTCAAACACCTTTCAGTACTTTCACATCCTCATCTTCAGATAAGCTATTTCTATATTCTTTTTATTGATTAAATTAAGCCAGATGACAGTTTGATTTATTACTATATAGTACTACATATAGTACTTGGCATTAAAAAACATTTCTGAAGCCGGGCTTGGTGGCTCAGCGTGTAATCCCGCTCCTTTGGGAGGCTGAGGTGAGTGCATTGCCTGAGCCCGCGGGTTTGAGACCCACTTGGGCAACTTGGCGAGACCTCATGTCTACAATAAATCAAAAATCAGCCGGGCGTGGTAGCGCGCGCCTGTAGTTCCAGCTACTCGGAAGGCTGAGGTGGAAGGATCGCCGGAGCCCAGCACGAGGCTGCGGTGGCCGGAGCGGCCACTGCACTCCAGTCTGGGTGACAGAGTGAGACTCCAACTCAAAACAAACAAACAAAAAAACCATTTCTTTTAAAATGTGCTATAATTTTGAATTTTTACTTATTTAGCAGCTATCTAAACTCATAAGACGTTTCCAACTTTCAAACTGCTTCTGCTAAGAAATCAAACTATATTCATGTGCAACCAAAAAATTATATTAGAAAGAAAGAAAAAGTCCTCAAAGGGAAACATTCTGCCAAAGCAGAAGAGGTGAAACAAACAAACAAAAAAACCGGCAGTAACACAAAGAAAGCATCAAAATTTATGCGTTCAAAAATTGTTTTGAGCAGTGAAGAAAGCATCTCAATATGTGGACTGCATCAAATGGAAAGTACTTTGAAGGTGACTAAACATGTAACAATAAATGCACATTTTAAAAATAAATAAATTCCATTTTTTGGGGGGAAAAAGAGAAATCAGTCTTACTTTGTTGTTCTTCTGGCCATATCAAATGACTAATATGACTGGTTGTGGGATTTTTTTTCCAAGTTAGTCAATTTTTATTGGCATTAGGTAGACAAGATTTTAGTTTTTAATACAGTCTTTATGTTGTGCAATATACTGTCGTGTTATATACATATATGACCTACTCTACTGTGTTCCTCTAGTAACATATTTACTTGCATGAAACAAAATCTAGCATTCAATAATTAAAAAGCAATTTTCTTTCATGTAAGATAACCAGGGAGGATATTGAGTATTAGTTTCTTTACTTTTTCTTTTAAAAAATTTTTATTTTAAAGATGTGGGGTACAATTCAGGATTAGGTATACAAATGGACATTGTACAGGTAAAGTTGGAGTCTTACTTTGGTCCCCACTTCACCTGGTTTAGGATCAGGTACTGTTATTGATGAAGTATGCCCCACCCAACTTCCGGCAGTTTCCTACTACTGCCAATCCCTTTCTTATAGTATTATAATAATTGTTCGGGGTCTGCTTATGAGTGAGAACATGTGATATTCAGTTCTTTGTTTCTGTGATAGATCACTGAGTATTATAGATTCAAAGTTCATCCAAGTTGCTGTGAAGTTCGTAATTTTGTCCTTCTTTATGACTGTGTAATATTCCATCACGTATTTGTACCACATTTATTTTTATCTAGTCCATTTTTAAAAAATTTATATGATTTAACCACTTGTCTTCTTTTTTTTCTCTCTTTTAATTTTTTTATTTCAAAGATGTGGGGTACAATTCAGGGTTAGGTCTACAAATGTTCATTATGCAGGTACCCTTGTTGATGAAGTGTAAGCCCTACCCCCCCCACCAGGCAAATTCCCACTACTGCTAATCCCGCCTCCCCCATCCCCCACTCACAGCAGTGTCTCACTACTGCCAATATTTTTCTTATAGTATTATGATAATTGATCAAGGTCCACTTATGAGAACATGTGGTACTCAGTTATTTGTTTCTGTGTTACATCACTCAGTATTGTAGACTCTAAGTCCATCTAGGTTGCTGTGAAGTTCATGATTTTGTCCTTCTTTATGACTGAGTAATATTCCATCATGTATATTTACCACATTTTTAAATCCAGTCCTCTTTTGATGGGCAGCACGGTTAGTTCTATGTTCTTGCTTCTGTGAACAATGCTGCATTAAACATACGTGTGCAGGTATCTTTTTCATAGAGTGATTTGAGTTCTTCCACGTATATTCCCAGTAGGGGGATTGCAGGGTCATATGGAAGGTCGATTTTTAGATCTTTTAGGAATAGCCACACTGTTTTCCACAGAGACTGTACTAGTGTACAGTCTCCTTTCAATGGGCAACATAGTTGGTTCCATGTTTTTGCTCTTGTGAATAATGCTGCAATAAACATCCCTGTGCAGGTATCTTTCTCATAGAGTGATTTGAGTTCCTCTAGGTATTTCCCCAGAATGGGGATTGCTGGGTCATGTAGAAGGTGGATTTTTAGATCTTTTAGGAATTACCATACTGTTTTCCAAAAAAGTTATACTAGTGTACACTCCCACCAACAGTGTAGAAGTGTTCCTTTTCTCTGCATCCTCTCCAGCATCTGTTTTTTTTTTGTTTGTTTTTTTGTTTTTGAGTTATTGATGATGGCCATCTTGACTGGAGTTACAGTATCTCAGTGTGGTTTTAATTTGCATCTCTTTGATGATTAGTGAGACTGAGCATTTTTTCATGTATCTGTTGCCTGCTCATATGTCTTCTTTTGAGACGTGTCTGTTCATATCTTTTGCCCACTTTGTAATGGGGCTGTTTGTTTTTGTCTTTTTGGCATATTTAAGATCCTTGTAGATCCTAGATGTTAGGCCTTTGTCAGATATACGGTTGGCAAATATATTTTTCCCAACCTGTGGGCTATCTCCCTGCTCTCTTGATGGTTTCTTTAGCTTTTCAGAAGCTTATCAGTTAGATGTGGTCCCACTTGTCTATAATATGTCTTATGGCATGGGCATTTGGGGTTTTGATCAGGAATTGATTGCCAATTCCAATTTCCATAAGGATATCTCCTGTATTTTCCAAGGTTCTTATAGTTTGAAGTTTTATGTTTAGGTCTTTGATCCATTTAGAGTTGATATTTGTGTATGGTGATAGGTAGGGGTCTTGTTTTAATCTTCTGCATGTGGTCAGCCAGTTTCCCCAGCACCGTTTACTAAATAAATTCTTCTTTTCCCAGGGTTTATTAGTGGAGACTTTATCAAAGATGAATTGGTTGAGAAATTTATGTTTTGCTTCTGGAATCTCTATCCTGTTTCATTTGTCTATATACCTGTTCTTGTACCAGGTTGTTTTTGATTATTGTAGCCTTATAATAAAGTTCAAGTTCTGCAAGTGTGATAATTCCCACTTTGTTTCTTTTGCTGAGGATTGTTTTGGCTATTCTTGTTCATTTATGTTTCTATATGAATTTCTGTACTGCTGTTTCCAAGTCTGAGAAGAATGATGCTGGTACTTTAATGGGTATTGCATTAAAGATGTAGATGGCCTCGGGTAGGATGGACATCTTAACAATGTTAATTCTTCCAATCCATGAGTGTGGAATGTTTTTCCATTTGCTTGTGTCATCTTTGATTTCTTTGAGCAGTGTTTTGTAGTTTTCATTGTAAAGGTTTTTGACTTTTCTGGTTAGGAAGATGCCAAGATATTTTATTTTATACTTTTGTGTGACTATTGTGAATGGGATTGTGCCTTTTATTTGGCTCTCCACCTGTTTGTTGTTGGTGTATAAGAATGTGACTGTCTTTTGCACATTAATTTTGTATCCTGAGACTTTTCCAAAGTCCTTTATCAGTGCAAGAAAATTTAGGGTTCTTTTCAATATGCCAACATTGTTATACTTAAAATTTATTTTTTCTCATTGTCACAAGAGTTGACTTGGACATTGTACATTAATTATATTTTGACAACTTTTAAACCCATTTATAGCTGAAATCAAATAATAAAGTTGTTTTAGGTTTTCAATAAGGTCCCATAGCATAGCTCGGCTTCTGGTATATTCCATGTGTTACAATACTGGTGTCAATGATATTCTTGTTGTTAGCAACATTCTTAATTAGAAAAAATGAGAGGGGATGGCCCTTAACATTTTCATCAAAATGCATAATTAATACTGGATAAGAAAAGCTTTCTTTTTGCGCTATATATCCTTAAGAAGAGATTTCATTTCTACTTTCACACTTTTGTAGAAATAGATTTTCAAGATGCTTCCTGGTTCTCATTCCAAGGAAGTAAGAGATTCAGGTCCCTCTTATCTAGAGTGAATTGGGACTTGGGTTCTTCTCATCCAAATTTTGCAATTGTCTGATTTTCCCATTCAATGCTGGCCCTATGTCTTCCTGAGTTCAGCAAATTATACCACCACTTATCCAGTTACAAATGTCAAACATCTGGAATTTAATCTTCACTCCTCTTTGTCTCTTACATTGACTCTATCATCAAGTGTTGTCTCTGACATATATATCTGTCCACTCCTTTGTTTCCCTTATCATAATCTTAGTTTAAGATATCATCATCTCTGACCTGGATTCTAACCATAGCCTCCTAACTGTTCTCCTTACTTCAACTTTTGCCATCTCTCAAGCCATTCTCCATAAAGTTTTCAGAATTATTATAACCATTATATTCACTGATTATAACTCATTATACTCAGGATCAAACCCAAAGTCCTTACCATTGATATCAAGGTCCTACATATATTGTCTTCTTATCTAACTTTCCCCTTTATTCACTATGCTCCAGTTTTACTACCTTTTGGTTACTGGATTCTAGAACAAAATAAGCTCATTTCACCTCAGAATTTTTGTTCTCCTTGTTACCTCTGTCTAGAATACTCTGCCTCCACTTCTGATTTCTTCTTGTTCTTTAGATTTCTTCTTGTTCTTCTGACCCCCCCGCCCCTTTCTGTTGCTTAATATGCACTCTACTAACTTATTTCCTCTGAATATCATCAGAATTCTTTTTATATGCCTATTATCTGCCCACTTCTTCAATAATTTGTTTTACATCTTGGACCTTGCTTATTTTATTGAACAGTGTATCTTTATCATATCACAAACTCTTTGAATACCTAGTAGAGTTAATTTGAAGTAATTAGCAGAGTTAGTAGACTTTAGTGCAGCACTGAAAACTCAATGTTTAAAATTTCAGAGGAAGTTTCTGGTAATTGCTTACATGAGTCTTGGGTCCCTCGTGCAGACTGAATATATAAGAAGAAAGAGAGAAAGAGAAGTAGAGAAAGTGAGGGAGAGAAGGTAAAATGACAGGATTTGTGAGAAGAATTCTTTCACTGTTAGTCCCTTTCTATACCAAGAGGAGATGAAGGAGGGAATCTCCCTTCACCTCAAGTCAAGTGAGAGAGCCTAGTGTTTAGGGAAACACAGAGGACATTGGAAATAGTGGTCTGCATATTAGAAAAAGAATATTAGAATTTTATTTAGGAGAAATAGAGATGTTGCTGATGGTTTTGGGCAGAGAAATAGCATGATTACAACTATGTTTTAGAAAGATTAATCTGATGGCAACACTCAAAATGGATTGGAAATTGGAAAGAGAACATACAAAAAGATAAGTTAGAAATAGAATTGACCGGAGTCATAAAAACGACTTGCCTCAAAATATGAAGGTGATAGATAGGAAGAAAGAGGAGGGGAAGAAGTTATAATGGTAGAATTAACAATTTCTAGAACTGATATGAGGAGTAAGGAGGATTTACTATATCTGAGATAATATTAAATACCCCTGAAGAAGAAATATGAGTAATGTTTAAAGATAACAGAAATGCTTACCTCGAAAAGAAGCTTAAGCAAAAGTATAAACCTCTCTTCTCTTATGCATGAGTTATTGCATTAGTTACCAGTTTTACAAGAATACATATTTTACGGAGTACTTGGATTTTCATGGATGTATCTTTACTAAAGATACTAAAGATGGTGGACTCTATAACTTTCTTTTTCTTTTTTACTATCATAAATACCTTCATTCTGTGTGTTTTCCCACTTTTGAACATGCTGAAAAAGCTGATAATTAAACATTAAACCAATTTTGCTATTAATACATTAACATCCATAAAACATTTTAAAAAGAAATATTGTTGTAGCTAGTTTTACCCCTCATTTTCCTGCTTTGCTATGTAGACATTAGTATGAACCTGAAGAATGGCAATTTAAAGCAAACAGTGTAATAACCCTATTTTCACAGAGTCTTTGTATTTTTCATGATATTCTCCTAGGGTTGAAGCAAAGCTCTCTCCATTAGAACACTTTTCAGCTTGTAGAATGGCACTGAGCTGTCAAAACCAAGCACCAATCTGTAGCAAGAATCAAGGAGATTGATTCTCTCCTAAAGTCAAGCAATAATTTAAGGGGAATGAAGACAATCAAAAAAGAATTATATAATATGTCTTAATTACATAGAAATGTACAAATGAAAAAAAACACAACTAGTAGCTCCAACTAGAGATCTTGTTCTATGTCTAAATTTGTCCCGTAATTCTGCAAATTCATAATAAAATTTGAAGAACTTTAAATTCAGATTAGCATTTCAGAGAATTTTTTTATAAATATAAAATTAAATAAAACATAAATTTTTGTAGACTCAGAGATACAAGAGTCGAATAACATTTGTAAACTGAGATATTTATATAGTTGAGTCATAGGCACACCACAATTTTGAGCATATGACTCAGACTTTGTTTCTTATATACAGTTAGTTTTAAAGTGTGAGGGCATTATGCCAAGGGTAAGCACAAAGTTTACATAACTGAGGATTTATAGGGACCTCAGGCTTGCTCAATTACTTTTGGGATTTTACTCAAGAGTTTAAACTACTGTTTTTGACCAGGCCCTTTAGATTTGGGTAGACACGTGTGTACTCTAGCTTCCTATTATACTTAGAATAAACCCAAACTCAAACTCATATTCCCATGACCTACAAAGTTCTTTATTATCTGGCCCCTGCCTACATCTTCATTGTCATTAATCTCTCACTATTCTCCCCATTGATCATGGACTTTATTCATATTGGCCTTCTTTTAGTTCTTGGAACACACCAAGATCCTCCCGCACCCTTCACAGATCTACTTGTTTATGTTTGTTCTCTCACTGGAATGCATACTCTGTTAGGGCAGAGGTCACTTCCACAATATTCACCATTGTATCTCCAAAAGGCTAGCACAACATCTGGCATCAAGAAGCTATTTGATAAATATTTGTTAAGTGGATAAATCAAGGAGATAAGTAACATTGGTTGCATGGTATGATACAGAGTTGAGGCTGAATTTATGGAATGGGGCTGGCAGAAGAAAAGATGAAGCTAAGTTCACAATGTGAGAATAGTTGTGGGAATACAGTATTGGACACAATTCATTTTATTTTAAACTCAAGAGGTTTATGTGCAGGTTTGTTACATGGTATATTGTGTGATGGTGAAGTTTGGACTTCTATTGAGCCCACCCCAAGCTGGTGAGCATGGTATCTGATAGGTGGTTTTTCAACCTATATCCCCACTTTCCCTCCACCCTTTAGTAGTCTCCAGTGTCTGTTGTTCCCATCCTTGTACCTGAGTGTGCCCCATGTATAGCTCCCATTTACGAGTGAAACATACAGTATTCAGTTTTCTGTTTCTGTGGCAATTTGCTTATGATGACCTCCAGCTGTAAATGACATGATTTTTATGACTGTGTAGCATTCCATGGTGTATATGTACCACATCTTCTTTATCCAGTCCACTGTTAAAGGGCACCCAGGTTGGTTCCATGTTTTTGCTATCATGAATAGTGCTGTAATAAACATACAAGTGCAGGTATCTTTTTCGTAGAATGATTTATGCTCCTTTGGGTTATATACTCAGAAGTGGGATTGCTGGGTTGAATAGTAAATCTATTTTTTAGTTTTTTGAGAAATCTTGAGCTACAATTTCAGATATGCAAATAATAACATATACATTTATATTTATAAATATAAATCAACCTATCTTTAATTTTGAAAATTCCACCCTTCCAGGTTGGTGTAAAACTTAATCTCAGTTATTCTTCTATTTCCTTCTTCTGATTTAAGGTGGAATTGGGTGCAGGTTTTATGCAGAGCCAAAGCAAGGGCTTCTGGATGTCGAGTCATTTGTCTACCCTGGTTACTTCGGGAGTATTTACTGACTCTATTTACACAGTTCCTACAGGTCTAGGTTCCCTGCTGCTTCTACACTTCCTTTAAGACATGAAAAATCTTTGTGAGGGGTGCTTATGGATTCATCTGTTTGGACACAAGGTAATCCATACTCTCTGGAATTTGATCCCCTCTCCTGTGCTGTAGTGCTACCAGAAATACAGAAACTCGGCTCCCCAAATATGGAACCCACAGACTTTTCTCTGTGTGCCATGGTCCATGGGACTCTACTTTACCTGGGCAGCTTCTGAAAGGCATTCTTACACTTCCTTTATTTTCAGGACACTTAGCTGATCTTTTGAAATAGATTCAGGTTTTACCTAAGTCAGGTAGCATATATGACTTTTTCACTCAGCTTTCCCAATTAGAAAGTTTGGCTATCTTTTTGAAAATATGAAGAACAGAAAAAATGGAATAAATGAATACAATTTAATATTTCATAAACCTATTCTGCCAGTAGGAATGAAGTTTTGGCCTAAACAGAAACAGGGAGTGCAATTCTGATCATGTCACTCTTCTCCTTAACATTATAACAGTTTCCTGTTTCCCTTAGAATAAAGATCACATGACTTCACATGACCCACAGAGATCCCGACTGCCTCTATAGTCGCTTCATGCACTACAGTCCCTCTCATTCTCTCTACTAGGGTCACACAGATGTGTTTCACTGTTAAAAAAGACATGCTGTCTTTCAACTCAGGGATTTTTGTTTGGTTGTTTTTACATTCACAGGTACCTCTTCACCTGGTTAACCCTCATTTTTGCTATAAAATTGCAACTCAACTGGCATTTTTACAGTAAAACCTCCTACTACCATCCATTATAGACACTAACAGCACCACGTACCTTTTCTTTATAGTACTTGTTCATGATGGTCAACTTGTCTCATAAGAAGAGATATGCAAGGTGTAACTACAATGAAATATCATTTTCACTTGTCAGACTAGCAAAAGCTCCAAAGTTTGACAGTACATTCTTTGGAACAAATGAGCACTCTTATCGCCTGCTAGTATAAAACTTGTATAACCTCTGTGAAGGATAATTGGCAATATCTATTAAAATGATATGTTATCTATATCTATACTCCTTTGAACTCAGAGTCCTCTTCTGTAAATTGATCCTACAGGTATACATGCACAGTGTAAAACGACATATTTATTTATTTATTTATTCTGAGTTGGAGTCTCACTCTGTCGCCCAGACCGGATTGCAGTGGCACGCTCCCAGTCACCGCAGCCTCGACTTGCTGGGCTCCGGCGATCCTTCTGCCTCAGCCTTCCAAGTAGCCGGAACTAAAGGTGCGCGCTCCCACGCCCGGCTAATTTTTGATTTATTGTAGAGATGAAGTCTTGCCAAGTTGCCCGGGTGGGTCTGGAACCCACCGGCTCAGGCAATCCATTTGCCTTGACCTCCCAAAGTGCTGAGATTACAGGCTGAGCCACCAAGCCTGATATATTTATAAATGTTTTTCAATAAGAGACTGGTCAAGTACATTGTAATATACCCATCCAGCAATATACTATATGACTGTAACAAAAAAAGTGAGGAAGCTTCCCAAATACTGAAATGGGAAGATTTTCTATTTTTATTAAGTAAAACAAAATGACATACAGAATGATGCATATGGCATGCTACCTTTTGTGTAAAAAGGATTTTATATAGATATATATTCTGTAATATATATACTACAGAAAAAGATAAAAGTAATATATATATTCTGAAAAGATAAACAAGAAACTAATAAAAATAATTGTCTATATCTTGGAAAAGGAAAGGGAATTAGGAGGATATGGAACAGAATAGGATGTAAGAATACAAAGCAAAGAAAATATTTAATGCTGTTCCCTTCTGCTGATTATATTATACATAATTAGGACTGAGGCACAGTTTTAAAATTAATTATTGATATGCAAAATGTATTAAGTAAAAGTTATTCTCTATAGTTTACCTTTTATGGATAAAGGATATAATGAAGGTTGTTTAAGCAAAGTTAGGTGGTTAATTATTACTTTAACAACTGTTTCCATATTAATATTTACCAAAATAGTCTCTGTATTATTTCTACATATTTTATTCCTAAATCAAACTAGACATTCTTTTTGAAGAATTGCAGGTGCTAACCTTAACTTTCAAAGCACTTTTTAAAAAGTCAATTTTTAGGAACAGATGCAAAGCTTTCATTTTACAAATTTATAATTCATGGGATATAGGTGTTTCCAATTTAAAAAATGAAGTAAATTCAGTCTAGAAACAACAAAAAAGAGACAATTCTTCAAAATATTTATTGTTTAGTCTATCATTATATGTACATTAAAACAAGAGCAATAAATAACTGTCAAAGTATAACTTAAAGAAAACCCAGAGGGTTATCCCATCTGGATATCTCTAAAGTTATTCTTAGTTCTGGAGACTCTTTCTTGAAGTATAAGCATAATAAGGGTATAGTGAAGTTTAAATGTGGTTCTCCATTACAGCTGCAGTTCTAGTAAAACAGGTTGTGGCCCATTTTGAATTAATCTCCAATAGGAAAACTGATAATCAAATAATTTAAATCATTATTACACCATCTCTTTTTGAGATTAATCTGCACATTAATATTACTCAGATCATATTACCCAATCACAGAGTATAATAGCATCTAGTACGCTTAAAGTGCATAGATCATAATTTTTTCTTTTAAATTTTACAGTCAGTCCTATACAGCAGATTTTTAAAAGGCACTAAATGCTGTTTACTAACAAACTATCTATTTCTTTTATATAAACCTTAAGCATTTAGCCAATATTAATTTCTAATCTATTGATTTTTTTGGTTTAAAACCTGTGAAACTGATGAATTTAGTAGCTCTAGATTGTGTTTAAATTGTGAACTGTTAATAATCATTTCTTTAGAAGAAATATTCAAGTCTTAGGAATTCTGACCTTGCTTATTGTTACCTCCCAAACTAGTGGAATATTATTCAGAACACAATAACATATTTTCTTCCCTCTTACTTTTCCTCCTTTTAGAGACATACATGATAGAATGTTTCAAGCCATCTATCTACCTTTCAAAGGGTGCAATTATAGAAGAGCCCATCCTCCTTTCTTTACATAAACTTAGAACTTCCAATATTTGGTGCATAAAAAGTAACTGGGTACATTTAAAGTATTACGTGCTCTAGATTCTGTTCTCTAAAAGCATAGACACAAAGCAAAATCACAAAGTATAATGCAATTGAATGGACTTAATTTCATTTTCCTAGTTGGTCTACATGCACCACCTGGTGGTAATATAGTGCATTTCACGTACAGGAGAGAGAGAGAGAGAGAGAGAGAGAGAGAGAGAGAGAGAGACTTGAGAGGCATATAACATGGGAAAAGTAATTTTAATATATATTCTTAAATACTGATTTAGACTGACAGCATAATTATTCTGTACCAATATCTAATAAAACACTTGAGCACTACTGTATATATGCTAGAAAAGGAAATAAAGGAGAAAAGAACTTATGCTGGAAAGTAAAATAGCTTCTCTTATTTACCTTAGCTGTAGAACTTTTAATCCAACCTCTAAAATAACATTTATTTATTGTGCTAATGTTCTTATTGAGGCAAAAATCAAACAGTAATAACCAATGTGAAACCATTTCTTTATTTATAATTTTTAAGAACAACTATTTTTAAAAGTATGTATCCTCTTCCTTAATTAGTAGTCAGAATAAGTCATAGGTCACAGAATTTTAAAACTACAAGTCACCCAGAGTCATTTAGACTAATACGCTAGTTTTACAAATGTAACAGCTGAGACTCAGGAACATCAAGTGACTTGCCCAAAGTCATACTGTTCATTAGTGGCCCAACTCAAATAAAAACTTAGGTCTTCTCACCTTTAGCCTAGGAATATAAGACATAAAATGTATACTCAATTTAATGGTGAATTACCTGCGTATAAGAAGACAAACCCTAAACTCGTCTATACAGTGCGTTAAGACACTAAGATGTGAGTTAATGCACATTAGTAGCTTTGTTCTAACATTCTGAGCACAAAGGATCAATTGAAGAAACCCATGTATCATAAAACTATGGAAAATATTTTCTAACTATTAAAAAATCTTTTATATACTGTTTTTTCAAAGAAATATTTTTCAAAGTATATAAAACTGCTATGTTGTAAAGAAGGTTTTAAAAATCCTTCTCCCTTCTAACTGCTTTAGAATCAGAAATCTATTTCTACAGAGTAGGTACCCACTTGCAGATTTAAGCATAAACCATGTTTGTAGCTCCCTCTCATGTCCATTGAATACTATACAAGCCTCCTTTCATTCTCGCTGTTGTATTCAACTAACAGCTCACTGGTTAAGTTTTAATTGCTTACAATGAGGTCAGCAAAGGTATTTATCGAAAAGCTCTGAATAAAAGGCTCCACACACACACACACACACACAAGCACTCACGCGCTCACACACAGAGAGAAAATCCTCTGGCCTGTTGATTTATGGAAACAATTATGATTCTGCTGGAGAATTTTTCAGCTGAGAAATAGTTTGTAGCTACAGTAGAAAGGCTCAAGTTGCACAAGGCAGACAACAGACATGGAATTCTTATGCATCCAGCTGTTATCAACAGAACAAGTAAGTTACTGTTATTTTTCTTTAAAAACAATGCTGAATGTTTTCTAAAAGTTTGTCTCTTTCTCTGGTTTTAGTACTGAGGGGAGAAGTAAAGTCACCAGATTTTTGAGCCATGTAAATATCTATAATAATTATTCTATAAGAACATAAAGATAAGATTGACGTTCTCCAGAGCAATCCTGACATGTAACTTGAAAAATGTGGGCAGTTCAGGAGAAAATAATTGATTGACCACAAATGTAAAAGCATATAATAAAGAAATCTAAAGGATACATGTACTTTGCTAAGAGTAACTGTAAAACTTAAATAAATAGTTCTGAGTGCAGGATGTTTCTCACAAAATAGCAATAGGAATGAATGATACAGTCATATTCTGATTTGTCTTAACGAATGCATGACTTTTATAAATCTACCCATAGAGTGGTAAAGATGTTGACATCCTCTGTGAAAGCTGTTTTAAATGTATCTTCAAAGTATAAACTGCACTGTATGCTATGATATTATTTACCCACTGAAATTTATACATACAACTTTTTATCTTCTTCTTTCCTCCCTCCCCTATTCTTATTCTCTCATTACAAACAGAAGTCAAGTAGCAAACAGCGTTGCAGCAACTGAGTCTATTACAATCTGTTTTTATAAGGATATATCAACAAAGAGTTATTTTAAAAGGAATCCTATATTGTTACAGGATAAGGCTAACAATTTGGAAAGAGCAACTACTCTTTCTTAAATCAAGCTACGATTCACAGATAGAGGTCAATGACCTAGGAGTAACAATCAACTCAAGATTTAATTTTCATTATGTTATTCATGAACACCTGGAGCACTACACTATAATGCACAAATGGATACTGACATGGATCCTGCCAACTTTGCTCTACAGATCATACTTTCACATTATCTGTCTAGTGGGTACTATATCTTTAGCTTGCAATGACATGACTCCAGAGCAAATGGCTACAAGTGTGAACTGTTCCAGCCCTGAGCGACATACAAGAAGTTATGATTACATGGAAGGAGGGGATATAAGAGTGAGAAGACTCTTCTGTCGAACACAGTGGTATCTGAGGATTGATAAACGAGGCAAAGTAAAAGGGACCCAAGAGATGAAGAACAATTACAGTAAGTAATGTATTTTATTTAAAGCACTGCTTATGAACCTTAATCTGCTAAAGGATCAATTTTCAGGTGACATGCTTTCTCAGTTTCCTTTTTTAAAAAAAAAAAAACTAAACTAAACTAAATGGCATGTCATCTTTTAATTTTTCTACATTTGGGATAATTGAACTATGTTCCTAAAAATATCTCCTGGAACAGGGGAAATCTACTTATATTATAGTTGGAACTGATAACCCAAGTCAATTTGAAAAAATATATCTATTCCATGTGCTCAAAATGTTCATAAGTAAAGCAAATTTAAATGATATTATTCACACTCAAATGTGATTTATTATTTTCTAGCAAAATTCATTAGGAACTCTAATTTGGTACTTAGTAAATCACCAAAAACTACTTATCACTAGTTTGAAGAATAGCAACTTTACTTATTGTAATTAATTTGATGTCTTTTGAAAGAATATTTTTAGGATGTAAAATATTGAATCTGTGCTAAAAAATGTATTCTGTGCAGTTGTGTATAGTTATAAAACAGAAGGGAAACTGTGGTATCCACATCTATTCATGGCATAACGAGCTTGTTGGTTAATTATCAGCATAGGCAAAAAAATATTTTCCTCCTAATATTTTCATTATTTAAATCTTCTATGTCATAAAAGTTCTAAGCTGCCTTTAGAAAAATGTAAATGTGAGGAAATATTAGTAAGTTGAAAGATATGTTAATTCCATGATTTTCAATTTAAAAGCCTCCCATTTTCCCTAAGTATCAGTTATCCTTTTCTTGTTGAGACACCAGGGTTGAATTTTTTATTTTACAGTTATGATGAATAACCAATTTCAAAAGTATTACACTTAATGGGGGTAAAATATACACCTTAACATATATATTAAGGATTTAAAATCCTTAAGTGAACATAAATTTTTTTTGCATTGCTAGCATTCAGACAATTTAATATAGTATCATTTTATAATATGTGTGTTAAAACCTCTTGAAAAAGAATGGATGGGAATGCTGGTGTACATGCACCTATCACAGCACCAGGCTTGCAGTGATTACTTAAAACTTCCGTTACCTATTTATTGAATGACTTTAAGGCTTCTAAACTAACCAACAAATGGAAATTTGGGGGAATTCTGTCCAACATGAAAATGAGAGGATCTTCTTTGTAACTATAATTGATATAGAATGTTAAGGCCATTCTAAGGAATTGACAGTTATGACTTTATTATTATTTATTACTGTTATTAGTAAAGGTATCATGTTACTCCTAGAAGATCTTTCTGATTATACTAAAGTTTAGCTAAGGAAATGACTATATGGAGAAAGTTTTTTGGATTTCCACTTCCATGTGAGGAACAGAATTTGGTTTATAACCAATTTATTTAAAAGTTACTGAGATTTATCATGGATAATGGTATCTTATAGTGAGGACAGAGCCCAGGTTATGACACATAGATCCAATCCCTTGTCTGTGAATGACTTTGGGACAATTTTTTAGTTTTTCTGATCTTTACTTTTTCATCTGTAAAATGTGGGATACATACAGATGATTTCCAAGATACCTTCTAGTTCTCAGAGTCTAGTCTATTTTACACTATATATTACATGAATATAAAGAAATCTAACTACCAATTATACCATCTTTTTACACAATGAATGAGATGAAAGTGAATATTATCTCAGTGATAAGATGAGTTGTCAGAATTAATTTCAAATTATAGTAATAAGATTACCAAACCTAGACATTGTGGAATTCTTCTATATTCTGGCTAGTTCCTTTTGAATGCTTTTGCTAAATAATGAAAACATGAAAGATCAAATGTAAAATGAAATGAATATGAATTCATTCCAGTGAAAATGAATAGTATGCATGTTAACCTAGAATTAAAAAATGTCTACAATGGGAATGTATTCACATATATAAATTTTGTTTTGTTTGTGTTAAAATTTCTTAAAATAATAAAACTCAGGTATTTGAGCATGTATACAAAATGCTAAAACTATTATATAATTTGACACAAAATTTAGTGTTAACTTTGAGCATCCATAAACCCAACTTGGTAAATAATTTCTCCTTTAGCACTAATTCTCAGTAAAAATGAAAGAACGTCTCCCTATATTATTATATAGAATGTCACAATACCAATGAACCAAAAAGACATGATATACACTATGTAAATAGTCTTCACTTCTATAACCTTCTTTATAGGCTGTATATATGATATATTTTCTTGATATTATAAATTCTCCTGGAAAGGGAAACTTTCATCAGAATCTTTTAAGTAAACCCTAAAATTGTCAAGTTGTGTGGCTATCCTGTTGAAGGAGTCAGTAAGTTTCCTCCAAAATTAAAGAGAGGATAAGGCATGTTTGTCTATAAGAAATCCTAAGTCACAGAAAGAAATACTCCAGGCAAGAATGTATGGAAACTAACATATAAGAAAATTCTGATAGCTATATTCTACTATTTGAGAGATAACTTTATGAATATTAAGAACGACTATCCATGCATCAATGTCCTAGTTGACAAATGTGAAGTTGAGGCTACTGTATTAGGAAAGTAAGATACAAAAAAAAGTGCTCAGAAGAATTAGTTTAAAATAATCAAAGAGGATGAGAAAATTGAAATTATCAAATGTGAAGATTGTTTACGTTCCTCAATCATTTGCTAAATGAAGGAGCAAATAAACAAATGATGTTTCTTTCCTATTTTCATTAAAATGAGAGTAAAAGATAATTAATTGGATTGCCTAATAAACTGAAATGCAACAGAGTTCAGAACATGATCAGAATCCAACTCTAAATTTTATTTTCAATAGTTTGATACCTTAATTTTTTTAACGGGTTGTTAAACACCTTTCTTTGGAGGTCTTCTAAGAGGGTACAGATTTTAACGTCTTAGATGATAAGGCTTTACATAAAAAGTAAGATGTCAGCTATGTGAAATATAATTGCTCCCTAGGTTAATAAGAAAGCCCCCAGTCCATTCTCATGGCTTTTATTTTAATGAAAGGGAAAATGACCTGAAATGTGAATGGACCTTGGAAGACTGCTTATTTCACCAGTAGAAGCACAACTTCCATACAGGAATGCGGTTTTTAAGATATTGGTAAATATGATAAATGTTCAGGGCCCACTTATGAGTGAGAACATGTGGTACTCAGTTAAGGGACTGGCAGTAATGGGTCACTGCCAAGGGTAGGGGGTGGGCACACAACACTAATAAGGATATCTGATCCCAAACCAGGTGAACTGATGACCAGTGGGAAGCCCAAACTTCACCTGTATAATGATGACTCCTTATGTACCTAACCCTGCTATGTACTCCACATTTTTTTTTAAAGATGAGATTTGAAAAAAGATATTGGGAAATATGGATCAGTGCTAGCAGAAGAGGTGAAAAATCTGGATCTATGCTGCTCCTAGAAGGTGTGGAACTGGGATAGACTGATGAAGGGCATGGAAGAAGAGAAAGGGAGTGGTGGGGAAGTGGGGATGTGACCACGCATGGCTCACATATTTAGAGAATTTGAAAAAAATTACTTAAGCTACCCTGGATTGATGAAGCTCTCATTTCAGTCTTACCTTAATTGCTGTGTTGTCATGTGAAATATTTTAAGTTTAGATTAGAATGAATACATTGCAGAAAGCGTACACCGAAGAACTCAAAATAAATAAGATTTGTAATAGTAGACATATAAGCAAGAACTATGTAGATGGGGGAATTCATGAGACACCAAAAGAAGCTAGACCACATTTCTGACTCTTAAGGGGACAGAAGCTGTAGCTAGAGAACTGGTCCTAGAGATTGAATATTACTCTTACTCAGGAGGCAAAAAATCTCTGTTCTTTGTTTTCTCTGGTGGTTCTACATTTAGCCTTACAGTAGGTTTCTATGTGATGAAACTGGTACCTAACCTGAACTAATAAGAAGAATACTAAAAGCATAAAATGTCTCTCCAAATGCACATCAAAATGAAGTAAATATTCATGTTCTCTGCAGAAGGAGAGCATTGAGAACATCATAAAGGACTGGAGATGAATGGTCAGTACTTCCACTTCTGTTGACAGAGCTCTTCCCTTGGGGAAAAGGTCAGGGGTGAATTTAGATAATTGTTGGATCAGGCAGCCCATCAGCAGACAGAGGCAATCACTCTGCACCTGACAGAAATAACACTGTTGTTTAAGCTGGGAATTGAAGTGTTGAGTGAGAGACAGCAGCAGTGCACTAAGCACTTGATGACTGCCTTGAGAGACAGATGTGGAACAGAGATCTCGATCCCTCAGGATAATTGTCTTGCTTTTGGTATCAAATTACTAAAAAGTTGTGCTCTTCCCAACAATAGTCAATATCACCATTCCTTTGAAGAAGAAATCCTTAATTGTCATAAACCACTGATCAAGGGAACATATGCCTCACTTGATTATAATTGAGCATTGTTAGTTCCATAGCAAGAAAAGGGTTAGCCATTCTGAAAACTGGCCAACGATTTGGCAATATTCTCTTTTGGATTGTTAGACTGTGATGGGATACAGCCTAACAATTGGCAAAAAGCAAATAAACACAGTGTTGCTGAATTTGACTTTGGCCACGAAACCTTCAGCAGCTCAATCGTCAACAATTCTTTGGATAGACTCCTACTCAACAGTAATCTTTGCTAGAAGCTAGCAAGTACACATAACACTTCTGAATATAGAGATGGTAAATTTGTTTATGTTCCAAATAGTTCTCAGCAAGCTATCTAAAATAATAATAATTCATATTTTCCAAATAAAAATAACAATATAAGGCTAACTCCTGCCTATAAAAACTAATATATCTATGGAGTTGGACCAAAATCCTAGAAATTATTGACAAGTTAGAATCCTGTAGAAATAGTGACCTGCATTCCCTTAAGTAACTTGTCAAGGCTTTAAATTGTGGAGGATAGGTAAATTACTGGGGATCAGATTTGGAAATATTCATTATCTTTTGAAAAGCTAATATTAAGAAATAGTTTTTAATTTTAAAACCTTTCCCTTTTTGCTTAACTAGATATAGCTGGGATTTTAAAGTGCTAATATGTTCATTTATTGCCACAAGCGCATCTCATCTCTCTTTTTTCTGCAAATCCTTATCTAAATTGACCCTTGTAAATTAAAGTGAATGCAAGAAATTGGGTTTTAGATATAAGGAAGGGGTTGCCTTTTCTAGATTTTTCTATGTCACAACCTTGGCGAAATATTGTAATCAGCGGGGTCCTACCTAAAGAAGATTCTCATTAAATTGATCTGAGAAGTCTGGGCATCAGGAATTTTAAAAGCTCCTCAGATAATTCTGACATGTTGCCAAGACTGAGAACTGGACTAAGGAGAGCACATTAGGTTATTAGGAAAATCTCAGATCAATTAAGTCAGACTCTCATGAAGGTGGGAAGGACCCAGGCATCATCAGTGTTTGCAAATTTCTCCAGTGATTCTAATGTGTAACTAAATTTGTAACCTATTGCTCAAGGGGATTAAGGATTTTAATTCAACCTGGGCCCCCTCAGGCTTCCTGGGAATGTTTCAGAACCCTTTGAGGGTTTAAGAGTTAACTGGTACCCTAGAGGATTTGAAATAAGCTTGATCAGTCATGAATTAGGCTTTGAGGGAGTTCTTCTGGGCACATTTGACCTCTCAGACAAATCTCACTGACTCCAACACTTGGTCAACTGGCTTGGAAATGCATATAATGATGCTCTGTAGCTACTATGTAAAAAGGTTGCTTTGGTGAATGAGTTTGTTGCAAGGAAGAAGAGGTCCTGTGACCCAGACTCACAATGACAGGCAGGGTCTGAATCTCTTATGACATTTTCAAGTGATACTGCAGCAGAAGACCTGGAGTACAGGCATCAATGCCAGCTTACTCGACACTTAAATGAGCCACTTCTGACTGTGAACTCAGAGGTCCCTAAATTAGGGCCTCACTTGTCATGGACACTCCACAAAGTTCAAAGGCAGAGATTTAAAGAGACAATCTCCAGCCTAGAAAACTCAATGGGAAGAGAGCCACAAGTCTAGAGGGCTAAGTCGGTTTTGTGTTGCTATAACAGAATTCCACAGACTGGGTAATTTATAAATAAAATAAAGTTATCCTTAATTGTTTTGGAGCCTGGGAAGTCCATTATCAAGGTGCCAGCATCTGGCAAGGGTCTTCTTGCTACGTCATTCCATGGTGGAAAGTTGAAGGGCAAGAGTATGAGAGAGCAAGAGACGGAAAGAGCTGAATTCTTTTTAACAATGCATTCTCTTGACAACAAAACCACTTGTGTGATAATGACAATCCATTGATGAGGGTAAACCCCTCATGGCCTAATTATCTCTTCATGGTTCCATCTTTTAATACTATCACAATAGCAATTAAATTTCAACATGAGTTTTGGAAGGGACATTCAAACCATAGCAAGTGTCTATCCAGATTAGTGAAATGACATATAGCTAGAGGTGTGTTCTCTTAGTAAGATTGGAATGATTAAGGCCAAGTTTTCTTCATTTTCAAATGATGCTAGCTTTCTTATTTTGTGTCAAATAATTTTTGGTAGCACAGTAACTTTCCTAACATCACTACTGGAACACAATATTTTTCTTATTTTAATTTCATATACAGCACATAGAAGAAAATACATAAATTGTGTATATTTATGTAATATGAAGAAAAAAGAACTCATTAAATGAAATGGGCTTCAATATGAACTTCATTTTCTAAACAACATCCAACCTTTCTACTCCCAAAATAAGTTAGAAATGAAAACTATCTGCCTTCCACATGGTTTGGAGAGTAATTTTAAAGAGTCACTGAATATTTAACTGCTTCTTGACTAAGTTTTTTTAAAAATCTGCATTTGATACTGGACCTAACAAGTGGGGAAGCTATATAAACTCACTAATACAGAAAATGTTATTAAAGTTCCTTAAATGTGTGCATGAATGGGTTTGTGTAGTAATATATAAAGACAAGGGGATTAGAAGAGAGAAAAAATATCCAGTACTTAGGCCTTGGTAAAACCTTGTCTTTAGGCAAAGAGCATTATTCTCAGGGGAAAAAGGTTTGATGTATTTTGGGGAGAAAAGGCTCTAGAGATTCTCTAGTTGTCCAAGTTAATTACTTCCAGAAAAAAAGTAATCTCTTCTACTGGAGCAGTCATGAGTACTTGGTAGAGTCATTAGCTAGTGTCCATCTAAGAGTAAATAGGAAGAAAATATATTTGTGAAGAGAAGGAAAAAGAGCAAAGGAGTAAAGGAAAAAAGACTTTAAATAAAAACTAATAGACTTCAAACCTTTTGTAAACCTAAAATGAAGTACATAAGATTCTTATAAAATATAGCTCTACTAACTTTTTGATGCCCATAAAGAATGAGAGCAATGGAATGCAGTGGATTGATAAGATAGATGAAGGACTTCTGAGATCAAAACAAAACAAACAAAATCACTAAAATGCTGAGGGTTGGATTTAACTAGAAATTGTAGTAATAATGTACAGAGGAGTTGAAATGATAATAGATTATTGTAGGTATTACTCAAATGGGAGGTTTGAATCTATGAGTTAACTTTGTGCCTAAAACTATAATAATCTTTATTTATCAGGACTATTCTGACACTGAGTTTTTTTAAAAATTTATTTGCAAGTAGTTAATCTCTTTGAGTTTATTTTTCAATTAATGTAATACAAATGAGGCATATTTCAATATTCTTAAATACCATATTTATCATGTTCTATTGTATTTTCCCATTTTATCTATTTGAACTTTAGATGTAATTGTAGATAATATTGAGTAAATAATTTGAGACGAAATTCAGAATCAACTTAGCTCATGGAATTTTCTTAGGACAGTATTTTCAAACCATGTTTCTTAGAACAATAATGTTTCTTGAAATATTAATAGTGTTTCTTGCAGCACAGTTTCTGTGACTAATGCACCAAGAAATACGAGGTTACGTAAGTTGAACAATTTTTTTTCAGTAAAATATTTCTGAATTTATACTAACGTGAATTGCAAAACTCTAGGAAAAGAGTATAAATGATTTCCCAAACATATTTGACAACAGAACACTCCTCCCTCCCACCCCCAACCCACTTCCAGTTTCTGGTTTGAATAGAACATTTAAATTTCATTAAATTGCAAATTGAGAGCTATTGTTTTAGGATCTATCTTTGGTGTAGTCCAGAACTAAAACTAGCCACCACTCAGCTGTTTGATCCAAATAAAAAGACAACAAAATTGACCTGAACCAATATTTTCATAATAACCTTGAACCAAGCACTTGTGCCAAAGTCAGGAGCCTATTTATGATTTTGAACTATTAGAGTAGTATTTTGGGTGTGGATGCTGGACTGAAATCCAGAAATTTGCAGTGGCATTTAAGCTTAATTTGAACTTCTTTCTGAGTTCTGAGCAGCTTTATAAAACCATTCTCCCAATAGCTATTATTTGGGCAACCTATAAACTGACCTAAGCACATTTCTCATTTTAGTAAACTAAAAATGTTTTAGGATTCTCACGTCTTAAAAATTCCTACCACATGTACTGAAAACAATAAATTTTCTTTTACTTTTCAAAAAAGTAGTTTCAGCAAAAGTTGTTATTTCAATTATATCAATACAGAAACAAATTTCATTTACTGACCAAAAACTATTTAAAAATTTGACTGGATGCAGTGACTCACACCTGTATCTCAGCACTTTGGGAGGCCAAAGTAGAAGGATTGCTTGAGGTCAGGAGTTCAAGATCAGCCTGAGCAACATAGCAAGACTCCGTCACTACCAAAAAATACTTTAAAATTAGCTGAGCACTGGGGCACAAGCCTGTAGTTCCAGCAACTTGGGAGGCTGAGGAGGGAGGATTGCCTGAGTCTAGAAGCATGATCTTGCCACTGCATTCTAGCCTCAGCAATAGAGTGAGACACTGTCTCAAAATAATAATAATAATAATGATAAAATTAAAATTCATCATAACCTGATGAGAGGACTGTAAATTTAATGAATTAATTTCCATATCCTTTGAAAAAGT
Organism: Carlito syrichta; assembly: GCF_000164805.1. Classification (NCBI taxonomy): domain Eukaryota; kingdom Metazoa; phylum Chordata; class Mammalia; order Primates; family Tarsiidae; genus Carlito; species Carlito syrichta. The sequence goes on along the minus strand of NW_007256482.1, from coordinate 89,782 downwards.
CAGTTATTTGAGATTTTAAATACAGAGCCAATAATGGTCTTGATCTCTTCTGTGCACCAGCTGCTTTTCTACCTGTACACAGCAGATCAACCTTGCCTTGTGGTTCTTTCTGTGTCTCTTTGGCACTTGCACCAGAATGCCGGTCCTGGAAAGATAAGCACCATATCTTATTTTTATTTTTATCTTCCAATGGTAGAGGAAGTAGCACTTAGCCCAACGCAAGAGGTGGAAGAAAGGAAAAAGACTGGCAATCAATCACTCGATGTATTTCTCCTTTAGTTAATCACAAATCTAAAATTAGTTATAATTAAGAAATAGATTACTAAATTATCATACAATTTAATATGGAAAAGTATTAAAAGCATTGCTGAAATAGAAGAAAAATACATCTCACTTCCTTCTTAGTCTCTATTATTAAACAAACAGGATTGGCCTCCAGAACAAATTTGACTTAATATCTTTCTAGGTAATTTCAAGGGACTTTTCAAGGTGAAAAAGTTGGTTTACTGTAGAGACAAACTATATAAATAGGCGTAGTTATCACTGGTGACATTGGAAGGGTGATTGGCAAGGCATGGTGATGACCATTCCCGAAGAGCTGTAGTCCTTTTCTCAAACCCATTCTTATTCTTACCTGTCAACAAATTCACGCACATTAAAAATTGTATGCAGAAAAAAATAGAAATTCATAGTTGATATTGGTTTAAGGATTATCTGCATTAAAAGGACACACTGAGAGAAAATGTCCTTAAGAATTAAATGAGCTATGCTAATAGAAAACAATCAGTGAGCTGATAATTTTTGGGTAGGGGTCTGCCTACTGAGACTGATCCTAGACTTGGTGATCAGCATTGAAAGTAGGAGAGGGTATATGTATAGGAAGAGAGAACTGGGAAGAAGTGAAATGTTGGTGGAATCACTCTCAATTTGTTTTGGTCAGCAGCCTGATCTTCAGGAGAGTCTTCTGGAGTCTTCTGGTGCCTCTGACTGTGCTTCTGACCACAGGCCTGGTTTGTCTGGTTCATATGAGGAAGCTCTTAAGGGGAGGTCACCTGAAGGTGGCGGATGGTATCCTTCTCTGTTTGAATGAATAATGAAGATATCATACTAAATTTTAAACATTGATGACCTCTTTTTTTATTCTTTTATTAATTCAACAAAAGGTCATTATACCTCTTTTTGCCAGATTGAGGGCACAATAGTGAACAAATCCACAGACCATGTATTTAGAGAATTAACAGTTCAGTTGGGAGTTAGGAAAGAACTACAAGTCAGGAGGGGCAAGATTAGAACATATAGGGAGTTGCCTAACCAGCATGAGTGGGAGGATGGAAATCTTTTCTGGGAGGAAGTGACCTGAAGAATAAATAGGAAGAAAGATAGAATGCAGATATACTATCCTCAGAGGAAATGCTTTTTGTGCATACTTGGTAGTAAGAGAGAGTAGATTGGGAAATGGAAGGTGACTGCACATCTTTCCAAGTATCAATGTTAAGCTCAAGGCAAATCTCTTTTTTCTATTAAAAATATGAAGACATTTGCTCTTTGTCAGTTTTCACCTGGGTGACAGGCTCCATAAAAGCCCAAATCTCATCATCATGCACTATACTTATATAACAAACCTGCACATGTACTCCTTGAATCTAAAAGATAATTTTTATTTTATTTTTCTTTATTTTGGTAGCTTTGGGGGTGCAAAAGGTTTGGTTGCATGGCTGCACTGTATAGTAATGAAAAGTCTGGGTTTTAAGAGTACCCACCAGCTCCACCTCTGCACATTGTACCCAGTAGGTGGTTTTTCATCCCTCCACCCTGTCTCACACACCCCCTTCTGAGTCTCCAATTCCATTATACCATTCTATATGCCTAAAAGAAAACAATTTTTAAAAACGAATAAAGATGCTATTTTTAAAAGTACAGCTCCAAAAAATCTCTGCCTAAAGAATTCCAGTTTGTATTTTAGGGCTATAGAAATACCTAAATAGATATACCAAAATGTTAATAATATTATAATTGGTCATAGGATTGTTGAAGTTTTGACTTTTTTTTTTTTTTTTTTTTTGTGCCTTGGCTTTTTTGAATTTGGGAGAGGGGTTAGGGTTCAGAAGTTACCTCTCAGAAATTATCTATTGTGTACAATGCTCACTATGTGGAGAATGATCAACCTGAAGCCAGTTCCCAACAGACTGCAATATGTCCACAGGCACTTGTACCCCGAAACTAAACTTTTAAAAATATTATCATCTAAATGATGTCATAACATTGAAAAAATAAACATTGTAATACAATAGCTATTTGTTAAAAAAAAAAAAAAAAAAAGAAAAGAAAAGGTAATTAAAAATCCTTTTTTTTTTTTTTGAATTGGAGTCTCACTCTGTCGCTCAGCCTTGACCTGCTGGGCTCCGGCGATCCTTCCGCCTCAGCCTTCCGAGTCGCCGGAATTACAGGCATGCGCTACCATGCCCGGCTGATTTTTTTATTTATTGTAAAGATGAGGTCTCGCTGCCCAGGCGGGTCTCGAACCCGTGGGCTCAGGCAATCCACTCACCTCAGCCTCCCAAAGGCGTGGAATTACAGGCTGAGCCACCGAGCCCGGCTCAAAAAAATCCTTTTTTTATAAAAAAATTTTTTCTCTTAACTGGCTGGAAGTTGATCAAACATTGAAAAAAACACATCCACAAAAAAGATGAGAGCAAGTCTATATCATGATTGTTAAATTGTAGTTTAAAGTTTATGATATTTTAAACTGCTATTAAATAGTTTATCAGGCATTCACATTAATATCACCATTAACATTACTGTACAGTGTAGAAATAAAATTGTTATTGTTGCCATAAATCTTTATTCAATCTATGCAAAATTGTACAATGTACAACTGGGGATAATTTTGAGTGACTAAATATAAGTACATAACTAAAATTATGCTAATTCTTTAAAAATACATATACCAAAAGTGAAATTGGTACAGAATGCTTTAGTTCACTCATTAATTCTCAGAAAACCTCCTTGTTATAAGTTTGTAATCACAATATTGCTTCATTTCATAAAAGGAAATAAGACCCTCAAGAAATTGGGCAGCTTGATAAGTTTGTTGGTATATAAGTTCTAGTTAAAATTATACATTGGAGGCCAAGGCGAGAGAATTGCCTGAGTCCAGGGGTTCGAGACCATCCTGGGCAACTTGGTAAGACCTCGTCTCTACAGTAAGTCAAAAAATTGTCTGGGCATGGTGGCATGCACCTATAGTTACAGTTACTTGGAAGGCTGAGGCAGAAGGATCACCTGAGCCCAGCAGACTGAGGCTGCAGTGGCCATGAGCTTGTCACTGCACTCCAGCCTGGGTGACAGAGTGAGACGTCAACTCAAAAAAAAAAAAATTATACAAACGTCTGTTTTGCTTCCTATTTGGGTGTTGTTCGTTTTAATTAAGAAAGATTGGTGTTCAAAACTAGCCGATGGTGTAAATGATCCTATCAAAAACCTTGATACATACAGTGACTGATTGTTTTCTGGAGGTATTTGGGTCATCAGTTAACTTACAAAGAGTAGATATTGTAGAGTAAGTCTGATAAATTCACTGTATGATGAACATTGTATATTAAAAACCAAGAAGTTTATGTACAGAGTACCGCTTTAAGTCTTACTAATAATTAACACAAGTTGGTTACTAAGAGAGACTCTGAGGGGAAAAAGTGAGGCATTAAGTAACATTTTTTCCCTCAATGAAACCACAGATAATTCATATTATGACAACAAAAATTACTACTACAACAAATGTTAAACTTACAAGTTTAACTGTGTGCCTGGTACTGTGTTGAATACTTTATATACATTATCACACAGCACTGTCAAAATGTGCAGATTTGTGATCATTTGGGGAGCTTTGGCTCACAAAACAACTTGCCCCAAGTTTTACATAGCCAGTAACAGTCAGAGTTGGGATATGAATTCAAGTAGGTTTAACTCCAAAGCACAGTTTTAGTTATCACCACATGTATCACTATACTGTCACTGGTATTATTAAAACATTACATATTAATTTGTACCATGCAATGGAATAATTTGCATCTGAAGAAGTATAAAAAACTGAAATTTTCTTCTCTGTAATATGACCTAATGAGTAGTTGGCATTATCTTCTTATTATTAAATAAAAACTTTACTCCAATTTTCCTTGTACAAAACATCTCCATCTCTCTTCTCCTGAGTTGGTGTAACAACCTTCAGTTTATTTTGCTTACAAATTGCTAAAGATGATACAAAATTTATTTTGGTTGTATTTTAAACACATTTCTGGCATTTATTAAAATGTTTACACTTCTGTTCATTAGTTTCTAAATAATTATTATAGAATGCATACATACATATAATTTAATTTCAGAGAATAAATGTCATATTTAAAAGTGCATGAATATCATTTTCTTTTCTAAAGCCCACTAAATCCAAACAGAAAAAAACACAAAAGCAAATAAAATAAACATCAGAGAGTTTGTTCTAACAAGTACTCTGGAAGGATAGGCAGAAAAAGAAAACAGTTTACTGGTGATTAATTTCTTTTTTTGTCCATGATTACTATATTCTCAATTTATTTCTAATCCTCTTAGGTGCCCGCCTAATAAAAAGAAAGAGGGAAAAGAAATGGAAAAAAAATGATGAATTAACATAAAGACAGTATATCTGGAATTCTATTTTAAGGAATTTTTTTTTGTATGATTCTGAGTAAATCATATCTTTGTTTTTCAATGCTTTTCTGAAAACTAGACAGGTATTATTTGTGACCTGGTTGCCTTAAGTTCTCTTAATATCTTAAAAATATCTTAGAATGTTTGTATTCTGAAATTTGCAGTGACTGTTTTCCAGCAAGTAGAATATTATTTATTGAGCATATATTGTATGTTATGTACTGTGACTGCATAGATATACAATGTAAAGACTCACTATTTGAAAAATTTCAGCCTACTTGGGGACAGCAGTACCAAAAAGTTCATTTCAATATAATGTAGTAAGTACTATGATAAAGAAATATTCAGAGAATTAGGGGACTATAGTGGAGGGTAGAACCTGGGAGAGACAGAGAAAGATTCTTAAAGAACATTATATTTGAACTACATGTCAAAGAGCTAGCAGGAGTGAATCAGGCTAGCAGAGAACAGGGTAGGGAATGGGGAAGGGAGCCAAACAATAGGACATCCCTTCCTAGAAAATAGCACATGATGAAAAGCCGAGTAGTGTGTCAGTAGGATTGTATGGGAATTAGTGATTCTGGAATATCAAGTGCAAGATAGGGGAGATAAGACTGCAGTGAAGTCTCTTATTTGTAAAGTTGTTTTAGGGAACATGCCCTCTACCCATAGGTTATAAATAGCCATTGAAGAATAGTTGAAGCAGTAACTAATCAAAATAGTTATTCACATTATTCACAAAAATGACCTGGGTAGTTAATATCTATTAATAAACCAAAAGGTTAGTTTGTTAAAAAGTTTAACCTTTTTTCTAGTCAAATCTTCTTACTAGGTTGACCTACAAGTAACAAAATTAATTCATGTTAATGAATATCCATTAATTTGCTCCAACCACTCTTTGATATAGAGGTTTATGAATGGACTAGATTGTCAATCGGAGAAGAGAAGAGGGAGAAAAAGTAGGCTTGAATAATTCACCAGTGATTTATCAATCTTAGTTTATCATGCCATCAGTGCTATTTTAGTATAAACATCAACACCTATTATTCAGCACATAGGAGTAGATTGGATTGATAAGAACTGAGAAGCATTATGAGGACATGGAAATAATATGTACTAGATATTATGGGACTTTAGTTTCTTCCAATAATTACTTAACCACCCTAGGCCTCTTTTAAAAAAATAATGTAAATAGATTTAAATCATAAAATGTTCTCAATAGTGCTAAGCAACTGAAAAATAAAGAGAAAGTAGAGGTTGGGGCTAGGGAAGGAGAGAGAGAGAAAGAGAAAGGGGCAAAGAGAGACAGAAAATCTCTTATATGGAAGCTGCAGTGTGATATGCCATCATTTCTCTTATTTTATTGGTCAAAAAGTCTAACTCTAGTAAAACGTGAAAGAGAACTACACAAGAATGTGAGTGGTAAACACGAAGTGGTAGGAATCATAGGAGTCAAACCAGAGGCTGGCTACCATATATGGTTTTGCAACTGAAGAATTCTTAGTCAAGTTGGGATCAAAGTATACATCAAGTTAAGTTAAAGCAACAACAGAGGAAGAACAGAGCAACAGCTTTGTCAAATAAACGTGTTTCTCAACAAGTCTGAGGAATAGCTAGCTTTCCATACAGGAACTGCTAATTTGTCTTAGGGTCTCCTTAGGAGGCATTTGGTTCTCTTTTGCTGCAGACTCAAAAGAAACCTTATACCATCCATTAATACCCCACTCTGTAGAATTGAGAAAGGAACTAGGTTATTTGTTTGTTTGAAAAACACACTAATGGCTGTTTGAAACAAAGACAATTCTATTCTGGAGTTATAGGCCTGGAAGGAATCCTCCCTTGAGAGCACCTAGTCCATAAATTTTGAGATAAAGTTTGCAGATGGCCCTCAAGAAAACTGGTAAGGAAAAATTGTGCACAAAATATTGGGGAGGGAATTCAAAACTTTCACCAGTTTTTCAAAAGTATCTGTGTTTCTCCCAAAAGTTTAAGAAGCACTGATCTAGTTTATCATGCTTATCTTATTGGTGAATAAATTGAGTCACAAAGAAGAAGATAACATTTCAAAATCCTGTCATGAGTTAGTGGCAGTGGTGGTTTGAACTAGAATTGAAGTCTTCTGGATTTTAGTTCAGCATACTTTTAGTTAAACACGCTGTGTATGCAATATACATTCTTACTGTAGTTTGTAAAACCAAAAGCTTAGCTGGTTTCCCTCCATTTATACACTCTTGCAATTTGAATCATTTCCCTTTTGTCACCCCAACAAGTAACAAAAAGTGGGTATACTTTTTATAAATAAAAGAGTCATTAGGGGAGAATATTGCTCCAAAGTGTTTATAATGTGAAAAACCAGTGTTTATATATAGGAAAAAGTGATCAGCAAATCAATTACAGTTGGTCATCTATAACATAAACAAAATACTTAATTAAAATTGAAATCACATAATATTTGGGTTGCCCCATTAGTTACATACAATTCACTAACATGGACATCTTGTACAGTCATGCAAGTAAAATAAAAGGAACCATATTAATGCATTAATATTTTTAAAAATATAAATAAATGGGAGAATAGGAAACTTCTCTTTATTGAGTGTTTATTATATGCCAGCACAGTCCTGGGTGCTTAACATGATTTCTCCAATCTAATTCCATTTTATAAATGGGGAAAATGAGGCTCAGAGAGTTTAATAATCAGAGTGGTTGGAGCTAGTAAGTAACAGAACCAGCATTAGAACTGAGGGCGTTGAAAAATGAAAAGCCAATGCTCTTTCCACTCATTGAATTGTTTGGTTATATAATTTTCGGAGTTGACTACTAATGTATTATTAGGCTTTCCAATATTTTTACATTTGAAATTATCTATCAAGATGATATTGGTAATACGTTGGTTTAGCCCCAAAAAACAAAAACAAGAAAACTTCACTTGGTTATATTCCACAATTAGAGATTAATTCTTTTGACTTGATCTTTTGTTTTCTTTCAAAATGTGAATCACTCCTAAACCATAGCATTTAAGTAATTATGAGTAATTTACGCTTTTAAAATGAATACATAACTAAGATAATTTTCTGAATGTGAGTTTCGATTGAGTAGAACACAGAAAACATGAAGTCCACTTGGAAGGTAAAGGGTATATTGAGACCTATGATACTGTAGAAAGAGGAGGTCAGGGGGCCTTATCAAACAACACTCCCAGTGTTGCCAAGGTACCCATGATTTAGGTTTTCAAAGTAAATAATTCACATTTACTTAACATCAGTTTGAGTCTGCAGTTTCATAGGCACGTTAGGGGATACCAAGGAAGTATAACATATGTCTTGGATCTGGCCTCTAAGAATCCAATTTCAGAAATAAAGCAAGCACCAACATGAGATAAAGTAAATAAAAATAAAATAAAAGAGCCATTAAGTGCTAAGCTACATGATATTGACCATAGTTACAACAGGATCCCAGAGGGTTGGAGCCCAGAAAAGTTTCACAGACAAAGTAAGGACATGAAGATTAGTTAGAATTTCCATAGAAAGAAAAGGAGAGGGCATTTCATGACACAGTGTAATTTTCTCTAATTCACCACAGCAGTACTTCTCAGGAACTCCAAATCATATGTTCATGTTCTCCAATAACAACAATAGTAATATTAATAATACTATTTTATATTATTCATAATTCTCATTTTTTATTCTTTTATTTTTTCATAATACTTATTCTTAATTGCAGTATTGGTGGTATAAGGCAGACTGTGTGAAGTTTTTTTAAAAAATGAATTACCTCATTGAATTCCTATCAGATACATATCTAATTGCATACAGTGTTTCTCAGTGGGCAGTGGGAAGAGGAAACAACCATCTCATTGTATTTTGCATTTATTTAGTTTTATTCATTTCTTGTAGTCTTGTAGTGTTCAAACTTTTTTTTTTGAGTTGGAGTCTTATTCTGTCGCCCCAGCTGGAATGTAGTGGCACACTTATGACCACCGCAACCTCGACCTTCTAGGCTCAGGGAATCCTTCCACCTCAGCCTGCCAAGTAACTGGAACTACAGGCGTGTGCCACCATGCCTGGCTAATTTTTTGATTTATTGCAGAGACAAGGTCTTGCCAAGTTGCCCAGGCTGGTCTCGAAACCCCTGGGCTCAAGCAATACTCTTGCCTTCACCTCCCAAAGTGCTGGGATTACAGGCGTGAGCCACTGCGCCCGGCTCAAATATTATAATTAATTGTATGTCTCTGATTTTTAGCTAGCACTTCTTGAGGGAAAGGATCTTTTCTTTTTAATCTTTTTATCCATAGACCTAGTATAATGTCCATCATATTAGGAAACAATAAGTGTTCAAGGAATTGAAATAAATAAGAAGAAATTAAAATCTGAGGGAATAAAGGCATTGAAAGTCCTCTCAGTTCATCACTGAAGAAACTATCATTTAGCTCATTTTATTCTCTTTTCTTATTTTATACTATTTGTTAACAGAGTCCATTTTAGTCATCTAATCTATTCCCTTTTTCCCCCAGAGTCTATAAACATCTATATTTTTCATTCTGTGCATGATGGTACTGACTACAATTTCTTTTTCTTTTCAATATCCACCCATCTTCAGAGCCCGGCTTAAGTCTCAACTCTCCCATGAAGCTCCCTTTGGCCATTTCAGTCTACATAACCACACTGCTTAGAGTAAAATATGAAAGTAAAATATGAAAACTTTAAAATAGTATACAAATGTAGGACATTACTATTATTATTTTCTTCTTAAATTGTTGCATTATCCTAGACTTTAGGAACAGGAGTTTAAAGTGTTCTAGGTCTTTCCATCTATTATAGTAACTCTTTTCCAGCTCCCTTCTTACCACCTTCCTTTTCCTTACCCCTCACCTCCTTAGCTATTAGGCTAGCGTTTGGCTTAGGGTAGTCACACACTAATCACCTTATTCAATGTTTTCTGTAACTGCCTGCTATTATAAAGTATATAAAGGAAGCCCACTAGCATGCTTATTTGGTCATTCAACAGGAAAAAAAAAACAAAAAAAACCAAACCTCAGTTCTAATTTGTTTCTATTATTTACACCAGACCCTTCAAATGGCCAACAATTTGCATTTCTTCTTTTTAAAATGATACCTTTTGGGCTTCCACACACACCTATACTCCTACTCAGTTCCTGCCATCTACCAAATATGTGCTGCCCACCCTACTAAACAGAGTGGCTAGAAAAAAGAGATAGGAGGTAGCAGAGGCAGATAGGGAAGACCTGCTAGAAATTGTGTGAAGGCAGAAATCGTTTCTATCACAAATCCTGCTGTTTTGCATCTCCAACAATTAGCACAATTCCTGGCACGTATTAAGTGCTTTAAAATTTCAGAAATAAAGCTAATACCAACATGAGATAAAGTAAATAAAAATAAAATAAAAGAGCCATTAAGTGCTACGCTACATGATATTGACCATAGTTACAACAGGATGCCAGAGGGTTGGAGCCCGGAAAAGTTTCACAGACAAAGTAGGACATGAAGATTAGTTGGAATGTCCAATGAATGCTTAAGCATATGGGATGAGCTTTAAGTAGCACAATCATATTCAATGGTCTGCTGAAACTGGCTTATGAGAGCCAATTGTTAAATTTTCAAAAAATTTGCAAACTTATTTAATACAACTATTATTAACCTTTTAATTACATAAACTTACAACAAAATAAATCACATTACAATGAAATAAATCACATTACAAAAGGTTATAAATACTCAAAGCTATTCACTTATGAAGTATTTTACTATTAGCTATGCTTTTTCTTTCTCTCCTTTTGTCTTTCTTTCTCTTTTGAAGAAACAGGGCCTCACTTGTCGCCCAGGCTGGAGCACAGTGATGTGATCATAGCTCAAAACCTCGAACTCCTGGACCTAGGCAAGTCTCTCATCTCAGCCTTTCAAAGATCTAGGACTACACGAATGTGCCACCACACCCATCTAATTTTTTAATTTTTTGTAAATATGTGGTCTCACTATGTTGCCTAGGCTGGTCTTAAACACCTGGCCTCAAGTGTTCCTCCCACCCCAGGTTCCCAAAGAGCTGGGATTACAGATGTGAGCCACCACACCCAGTCTATTACCTATATTTTTGAAGTTACTTATTTCTGATGTATTTATATGATGGAAACACCAGATGATGATATGCTACTGTATTTCTTCCCAACTCTTTTCTGTGATGTTTTATTAGTAGCTTGGAGGCAATCATGTTAAGAATACTTATACCACAGAACTTATCAAATGTTACAAATCATAGCTTGACTTGCTGCTTTGTTGGCTGTCTAGATAGACTAAAGAGAGTGATAGGAAAAATGTTGATAATGTAGATTAAACAAGTGTTTTGTGTCTATAGCTTTTACACTGTGAATATGTGTAGAACAAAAAATGAGGAAAGTCTTCTAGTATTTTTAAAAACTATTATCTAATTTAGCAAAGAACCCACTCATATTATTGAAAAATTAGTGAAGTTCCAACATACATCTTCACTGATTCACCTAAATCTTACTTATTGACAGAAATGAAAATATCAACAAGCATTTCTGTCAAAATTTTTCATTGTAGTATCCCTTCTCTCTCATTTAGCCCAATGTTTATTCTTTTTAACATTTTAACAATTCAGTAAAATATGCTACTATAAAAATATCTTGACAATGCAGAGAACCAAAGCTGGTTTAAACAGCGACAGATTCTATTTTGTACTATAGAAAAGTAAAAAATAAATAATTTATATTATTGCATATTTGGTTTAAAAAATACTTTGTTAGGATTAAAAAGTAAGTGGACAAGGAAATGACATTGAAATTATCTGCTTTAAAACTCAATAGTACGGGTCGAATTATATTCAGTTAAACGCTATGTGTGTTAAAGAACATAAGGTTTATGTCAAACTCGGTTAGCTTGAAATCCAGTGAAGCCTATACATGCAGATCTCAGCTGGATAAGAAATCTTTTTAGCTTAATATTCTGTTGCTGCCCTCAGACCAAAGATATGTTGAAATTATCTTCTATGAGCTATCTCAAAGGTTAGAAATAAATCCCAAATATCTCCAGCTCTTCGAATAACCTGCATGAATCTGTCATTCAAGAATCAACTAAAACAGCTGAGGTGAGTGGATTGCCTGAACCTGCGGGTTTGAGACCCGCCTGGGCAACTTGGTGAGACCTCATTTCCACAATAAATCAAAACAAGCTGGGCGTGGTAGCACGCGCCTGTAGTTCCAGCTACTTCGAAGGCTGAGGCAGAAGGATCGCCAGAGCCCAACAGGTCGAGGCTGCGGTGGCCGGGAGTGGCCACTGCACTCCAGTCTGGGTGACAGAGTGAGACTCCAACTCAAAAACCAAAAAAAACAAAAACAAAACAAAAGAATCAACTAAAGCAATCTTGTATCTATTCATGTTTCTATAATACACTTTAGGCTAAAAACAATAAATTTACAGCTGAAGGCATAGAGTTTAGCCTCTCTCCTTTTGTTGTTTGTATTAATGTCTCAGTGTTCTGAGATTTGATGAACACATTCATATTCATTCTGGCTAAGTCTAAATACTTTTATAGACTTCAGACTTACGCTCTGTAATCCTTTTCTTTTCAGACTTAGAATTTATCATTTTAAAAACTTATTTTTATCATGCTAAATTTTCCTCTAACCATCTTTCACACTTGAAATTTGTTTTCTATTGTCTTTTCTTTAGAGCATTTTTAGATAAAAGCAAATAAACCTTTTGTTTAAGCTATGTGTTATATTTTGTTATTTTTTCTACTATTTTGATTCATATAAAATGTCTAGATGACAGATATGCTAATTACCCTATCTTATCATTATACTTGTATGTATTGAAACATCACTATACACCCCATAAATATGTATGATTATTCTATCAATTTAAAAATAAAATATAATATGAAAAGTCAAACGTCTACCAAGTTCAGATGATAACAGTTGTCCAGTTTTTACAAACTGTAAACAACTACTTAAAATAAGGTCCTGCTCTTGTTAGCCAAGAAACTATAATCAAAAAGAAAATAAGATATATTTGAAACTCTTTTATCATCAAATAAATTCTAATTCCTAGACAGTTTCAGTCAAACTAAAATTTGATATGATCATCTGAGATTAGATAGAAACTTCACTAGATAAACATATCTATATTGTTATTAATAATTTCTTGTTGAAATGAAAAAAGTATCAGATTTCCTCATCTGCATTATAATTTCATATATCATGAATTTTCCCTTATTAGAATAAAGATATTTTCAATTTTAATTTTGTTATATGAGAGGGGACACCCCCTAAACTGGAATTTATTTGTAAAAAATTACGTACTTATTCTTACATGCTTAAACTTCAGTCACCTTCAAAGTACTCTTCGTTTGATGCAATATATATCTATCGATACACTCTTTCCAGTGCTCAAAAGTTTCTGAACTCATCAATTTTGTAGCTTTCTAGTGCTTCTGTTGTTTTTTGTTTCTCCTCTTCCATATCAGCAAAACATATCCCTTTGAGGACTTTTTTCATCCAGGGAAACAAACAAACAAAAAAAACTCATTCAGGCCAAGATCAGGTGAATGGGAAGGGTAGGGCACAGGGTCATGCTATTTGGTCAAAAACTGCTGGACACTCAGCATGGTGTGGGCAGGTGTGCTTGATTTACAATCACTCATCATGAAATGGGCGAACACATTAAAAGAATCTCCAAAAAAAAATTCACTGAAACTGAATGCAGCCTCTCACAACAGCACTAGCTAGTACACTGATATTGATGGCTCCTAGAACACTTACCTAGTGTGGGATGTCTGTATTATTATAAGGGGCCGGCCTCCAGAAAATAATTCCAGTTTTTTGGGGGGGTTCCCCCTTGTACATTAAAACTATGTTATATTACTAAACACCAATGTTTTCTTAAATAATCTTATTTACTTTCTTTTAAACAAAAACAAAGTAATTAGTGTATGATAGTTGGGAGTAGGCTGACAACAATTTCACTGAAGAAGGCTCACTCTGATAAATGTGGGAACACCTTTTTTAAAGATTAAGAGCCACTAATCATAAAACATGTTAAGTGAATATCTCATGAAATCAAAAGTCAAATTGATCTAGTTCATTAGTATTTAAATTAAGAATAAAATTCAATTCAATCCTTATGGAGCCTCCCTAATGTACAGGTTACATTGTGTAAGAACAGATAGGAAGATAAACAATATGACTGCCTTCAATGTGCTTCCATAGAAAATAGTTTGGTAAGTTATGATAACTGCTAATAAGTTGCATATGAACAGAGGAGTGATGCAGAGAGTGAAAGAGAATACTCCTGGGTGCACCTAAGGAAGTAAAGAGGGGACAGTGTGAAAAAACTGGGGAAGAAAAGTTTCCTTGAAAATGTGCATTTGTTCACAGAGGGGAATATTTTGATAGGGGGTAAAGAGCTTTTTGAAAGTAGAGAACAAAATGTGAAAAAAGGTGTGGATGCAGTAGGGTAAGAGGATTGGGGAACTCTGTCCTGTCCAGCTGGAGAATATGGTGCAGAGAAAGTGGTAACACAGAGCTAGTAAATAGATGAAATGCTTCAAAACATATTTTTACTTCATGCTATGAAAAAAAAAAAAGACAAGCAAAGAGAGAGCTAAAGGGAGACAGAATTAAAGGAAGAATGAAAGGAGGCAACTAGGAAATGATACAAGCAGGGAGAGACATTCTTCCAGAGGGAAGAAAGAGCAGTACATAGATATATCAAGAATGCAGGAGAGGTAAAAGGCAGAGGTATGCTCTGGAAGTTTGGCAGTCCAGAGATATTAACAGATGTAACTAGAACATCCACTAGAGTTAGGAGGTACAGGAATTCATCCTGAATAAATGAACTGTGATCTGACTAATGTTACCCTAAAAACTGAATGAAATCATGCTAAAGATCAGATATGCAAGCCTATGGTTTCCTACACTGATGTAAGACTTCCAAATAATAATAATAATAATAATTTCTGCAAAGTGCTATTGTATAACCCACTAGGCCCATTGTAAATTATCTTGCACTATATTGTTATTTCTTTTGACATTTGTAAGAACTTGAGAATATCAACTAAGAAACTCTTTATACTGCTGGCAAAATACTGTCTAATCACTGAACCTTACTTAGGAATAAATACATTTTGAGCTTCTGTGAGGTTAAGAAGTAAGCTAAGATCACAAAGCTAGTTAGTGGTGGATCCAGGTTTGGAACCTAGGTTTCTAGATACCCAGATGTTCATTAAAAGGGTCAAGGAGAACAATATGGCAAGAAATCATGGTAGAGTAAGAGCTTCTCAATCTGCATGTGGTTTAATTATTAGTAATTAAATTTTGGTAGCAAATACATTCATGTATTGTTTGATGTGTTTTAAATGAATGTTCAACATCAGTGGTATATTTGCATGGGGTGAATTTGCTAGTAATGGTGATAAATTTATGCAACTTGATAGATTACTAAACTCTTACCTTCATTTTTGAGGAAACTGATTCAGTTAAAACATGCAGTCTGTCCATGGAAAAGTGTTAATGCATAAGGACACTTTTATATGGAATGATTTTGTGCTCATTACTATTAACTCCATATCAACTCTACTAACTGGTTACCTACGTGATGGAGAAAATACAAAATCCAAGAGTCACAGAACTGTAATTAATTGAATAAAGAGTTGATTTGCCTTTTGTTTTTCATGCAGATTAATGTAAAGTAGAGGTAGAATCCTCAGGCTCTTATCCTTTAGAGATCTAGCTTTAGCATCTGCAACCAGTGAAGAACTTTCTCCCTCAAAAGCTGTTCCAATTGATTTGAGTGCTTGAAGTAATCTTAATGCCGAAAAGCATATAAAGATCTGTAATTAGAATGAGATATCACCTAACACCAGTAAGGATGGCTATCATTAATAAGCCAAAAAACAATAGGTGCTGGCATGGCTGTGGAAAAAAGGGGACACTTCTATACTGTTGGCAGGACTGTAAGCTAGTTCAACCTCTGTGAAAAGCAGTGTGATGATTTCTTAAAGAACTAAAAATTAAGCCTCTATATGATCCTGCTATCCCTCTCCTGGGAATATACCTAGAGGAATATAAATTGCTCTACCAAAAAAACACCTGCATGCCCATGTTTATTGCCGCACTATTCAGAATATCAGAAACATGGAACCAGCCCAGATACCCACTGAAACTGAACTCAATGGAGAAAATGTGGTATATGTACACAATGGAATATTATGCAGTCATGAAGAACAAACTCATGGCCTTTGCAACAATCTGGATGCAGTTGGAGATTATCATACTAAGTGAACTATCATAGAAACAATTAACTGAATACTTCATGTTCTCACTCAAAGCAGGCCCTGAACACTGATCACACTAGCACAAGGGTGGCATCGGCTGATACTGGGCACAGCTAGGGGAGGGAGGGAAGGAGGAAGCAGGGGGAGCATGTGGTAACAGAGTGAGTACATACATGGTCCACTACCAAGAGAAGAGAGGGCCAGCTTGAAGTCCAAACTTCACCTGCATGCATTCTACTTATGTAGCAAATCCTCACTTGCACCCAGCAACTTTAAAATAAAATAAAATTTTAAAAATCAAGCAAAAAAAAAAAAAAAAGATTTGTAATCAATAGCTAACAAACGAATCAGAACTTCAAAGGGCAGGAATATGAAACAAGATATTATGCTCCTATTTAGAGATAACATATTTGAAGACCAAAGGGAGGTTATCTTAGGAATTCTCTTGTAAAATACTAAAACTTTTTCTTTTCAACCTTCTCTGTGGCATTTCACTATTATTCCCCCAACTCTTCTGTTTCTCCCCACATCTTTTTCTTCTTTCTCCTCTTTCCTGCTACCTTTTCCTCCCTTATTTCTTTTCCTTACTCTTTCTTTTCTGTTACCTTCTCTCCTTTCTTCCCATCTAACTCTTTTAACTCTTTTTTTCCATTTCTTTGCTTTAACTAGACCTAATATAGAACTGAAGTACATTGTTAATTATTCATTAAAGTGATTGGGTAAATTCCTTGTGCTTGAACTTAAATAGCAATTCAAAAAGAGTAATTTATATTTATTATATTAAAAAGTTCCTAACTTAAAATCATAAGTTTATCAAATTCATAGGAAAAGTGATTGAAAATAAATATACTAGATTACAATAATAATATAGAAGGGAACCCCCCAAAAACCCAGAATGATCTTTTGGAGGGTGGGCCCCTCCAAAAGAAAGTACAGTCTTCTCCTGCTAGGTAATTTTTCTAGGAACCTATCGGTATCAGTGTATCAGCTAGCAATGTTGTGAGAAGTTTTGTTCAACTTCAGGGAGTTTTTTGGTTTTTTTTTAGATTGTTTCAGTACGTTTGCCTATTTCATGGTTGATTTACGAGTGCACCTCCCCACATCTTGCTCTGTGTTCAGCAGTTTTTGACCAAAAACAGCATGACCCCCATGCTCCACCCTACTAATTCACCCAATCTTGCCCCAAGTGACTTTTTTGTTTCCCTGGATGAAAAATGTCCTCAAAGGAAAACATTTTACTACTGTGGAAAAGGTGAAGCGAAAAATGGCAGAAACACTAAAAGGCATCAAAATTGACAAGTTCAAAAACTGTTTTGAGCAGTGGAAAAAGTATCTCAAAAGGTGTATTGCATCCAACAGAGAATATCTTGAAGGTAACTAAAGTTTAAACATGCAAAAATAAAGACACAATTTTTGAATACATAAATTCTGGGATTTTTGTTGTGGCTCCCTCTCATATATTCTGGTTATTTTCTTTACTTTTAGGTGATTTCCAAATACTCTTTGATGAGCATATATCAATTTTTTTTTATGAACACGCATATATATGTATGTATTTATATATGTATAAGAAACTATGTTGCTGTTAATACATGTGGCTATCATTTTCCTCTTTCAGTTACACTCTGCTGAGACAAGAAAGGCTCCCCCAAATACCCATTAGTCTATGCAATCCAAGACAGATAGCCAGCACAACTTTTCTTGAAGTTCTCCAAGAATGAAATCTTTACAATTTTCTTTAGCAATCTTTTTCGATATTAGAGTATCCTAACCATTGAGGCACTTTCTCATCTCTTTGGGGAAATTATTCTTGCTTTAATTTAAGTCCCTTCCTTCATGTCCCTTTTTTTCTGCACATGACTAATACTGATATGCTGCTAATAAAACACTTTCATAAGATAATATATTCTTTTCTGTCTACACTCACTCTTTGATAATTTCATCTAGTCTCATGGCTAAGGACCACCACAGTTGTCTTTAACCTAAAACTCTGCTCTGGCCTCCAGATACACAAATCTATCTCTACTTGGGTGGCTATTAGACATTTCAAGCTTAACATGTCCAAAACAGAACCTGGGATTTTCCCTCCAGTGCTTCTTGAAAATGGAAATGACAATGCTAGTCTTCTGCTAATTGGGCCCCAAAGTCTAGAGTTATTCTTATCTTTTTTCCAATATCCTACATTCATCCTGTTAATAAATTCTTTTTTTTTTTTTTTTTTTTTTTTTGAGTTGGAGTCTCACTCTTTCGCCCAGACTGGAGTGCAGTGGCCGCTCCCGAG